>NC_048571.1:80904795-81062295 GCF_013265735.2 Oncorhynchus mykiss
CTGTAGTGATGTACTACTATGCTGTAGAGATGTACTACTCTGCTGTAGTGATGTACTACTCTGCTGTAGTGATGTACTACTCTGCTGTAGAGATGCACTACTCTGCTGTAGAGATGTACTACTCTGCTGTAGTGATGTACTACTCTGCTGTAGTGATATACTACTCTGCTGTAGTCATGTACTACTATGCTGTAGAGATGCACTCTGCTGTAGAGATGTACTACTCTACTGTAGTGATGTACTACTCTGCTGTAGAGATGCACTACTCTGCTGTAGTGATGTACTACTCTGCTGTAGTGATGTACTACTCTGCTGTAGAGATGTACTACTCTGCTGTAGTGATGTACTCTGCTGTAGTGATGTACTACTCTGCTGTAGAGATGCACTACTCTGCTGTAGAGATGTACTACTCTGCTGTAGAGATGTACTACTCTGCTGTAGTGATGTACTACTCTGCTGTAGAGATGTACTACTCTGCTGTAGTGATGTACTCTGCTGTAGTGATGTACTACTCTGCTGTAGAGATGTACTACTCTGCTGTAGAGATGTACTCTGCTGTAGTGATGTACTCTGCTGTAGTCATGTACTACTATGCTGTAGAGATGCACTCTGCTGTAGAGATGTACTACTCTGCTGTAGTGATGTACTACTCTGCTGTAGAGATGTACTACTCTGCTGTAGTGATGTACTCTGCTGTAGTGATGTACTACTCTGCTGTAGAGATGCACTACTCTGCTGTAGAGATGTACTACTCTGCTGTAGTGATGTACTACTCTGCTGTAGAGATGCACTACTCTGCTGTAGTGATGTACTACTCTGCTGTAGTGATGTACTACTCTGCTGTAGAGATGTACTACTCTGCTGTAGTGATGTACTCTGCTGTAGTGATGTACTACTCTGCTGTAGAGATGCACTACTCTGCTGTAGAGATGTACTACTCTGCTGTAGAGATGTACTACTCTGCTGTAGTGATGTACTACTCTGCTGTAGAGATGTACTACTCTGCTGTAGTGATGTACTCTGCTGTAGTGATGTACTACTCTGCTGTAGAGATGTACTACTCTGCTGTAGAGATGTACTCTGCTGTAGTGATGTACTCTGCTGTAGAGATGCACTACTCTGCTGTAGAGATGTACTACTCTGCTGTAGTGATGTACTACTCTGCTGTAGAGATGTACTACTCTGCTGTAGAGATGTACTACTCTGCTGTAGTGATGTACTACTCTGCTGTAGTGATGTACTACTCTGCTGTAGAGATGCACTACTCTGCTGTAGAGATGTACTACTCTGCTGTAGTGATGTACTACTCTGCTGTAGTGATATACTACTCTGCTGTAGTCATGTACTACTATGCTGTAGAGATGCACTCTGCTGTAGAGATGTACTACTCTGCTGTAGTGATGTACTACTCTGCTGTAGAGATGTACTACTCTGCTGTAGTGATGTACTCTGCTGTAGTGATGTACTACTCTGCTGTAGAGATGCACTACTCTGCTGTAGAGATGTACTACTCTGCTGTAGTGATGTACTACTCTGCTGTAGAGATGCACTACTCTGCTGTAGTGATGTACTACTCTGCTGTAGTGATGTACTACTCTGCTGTAGAGATGTACTACTCTGCTGTAGTGATGTACTCTGCTGTAGTGATGTACTACTCTGCTGTAGAGATGCACTACTCTGCTGTAGAGATGTACTACTCTGCTGTAGAGATGTACTACTCTGCTGTAGTGATGTACTACTCTGCTGTAGAGATATACTACTCTGCTGTAGTGATGTACTCTGCTGTAGTGATGTACTCTGCTGTAGTCATGTACTACTCTGCTGTAGTCATGTACTACTCTGCTGTAGAGATGTACTCTGCTGTAGTGATGTACTACTCTGCTGTAGAGATGTACTCTGCTGTAGTGATGCACTACTCTGCTGTAGAGATGTACTACTCTGCTGTAGAGATGTACTACTCTGCTGTAGTGATGTACTCTGCTGTAGTGATGTACTACTCTGCTGTAGAGATGCACTACTCTGCTGTAGAGATGTACTACTCTGCTGTAGTGATGTACTACTCTGCTGTAGTCATGTACTACTATGCTGTAGAGATGCACTCTGCTGTAGAGATGTACTACTCTGCTGTAGTGATGTACTACTTTGCTGTAGAGATGTACTACTCTGCTTTAGTGATGTACTCTGCTGTAGTGATGTACTACTCTGCTGTAGAGATGTACTACTCTGCTGTAGTGATGTACTACTCTGCTGTAGAGATGCACTACTCTGCTGTAGTGATGTACTACTCTGCTGTAGTGATGTACTACTCTGCTGTAGAGATGTACTACTCTGCTGTAGTGATGTACTACTCTGCTGTAGAGATGTACTACTCTGCTGTAGTGATGTACTCTGCTGTAGTGATGTACTACTTCTGCTGTAGAGATGTACTACTCTGCTGTAGAGATGTACTCTGCTGTAGTGATGTACTCTGCTGTAGTCATGTACTACTCTGCTGTAGTCATGTACTACTCTGCTGTAGAGATGTACTCTGCTGTAGTGATGTACTACTCTGCTGTAGAGATGTACTCTGCTGTAGTGATGCACTACTCTGCTGTAGAGATGTACTACTCTGCTGTAGAGATGTACTACTCTGCTGTAGAGATGTACTACTCTGCTGTGGTGATGTACTACTCTGCTGTAGTGATGTACACTGCTGTAGTGATGTACTACTCTGCAGTAGACATGTACTCTGCTGTAGTGATGTACTACTCTGCTGTAGTGATGTACTACTCTGCTGTAGAGGTGTACTACTCTGCTGTAGTGATGTACTACTCTGCTGTAGTGATATACTACTCTGCTGTAGAGATGTACTCTGCTGTAGTGATGTACTACTCTGCTGTAGAGATGTACTCTGCTGTAGAGATGTACTCTGCTGTAGAGATGTACTACTCTGCTGTAGTGATGTACTACTCTGCTGTAGTGATGTACTACTCTGCTGTAGTGATGTACTCTGCTGTAGAGATGTACTCTGCTGTAGAGATGTACTACTCTGCTGTAGAGATGTACTACTCTGCTGTAGTGATGTACTCTGCTGTAGAGATGTACTCTGCTGTAGAGATGTACTACTCTGCTGTAGATATGTACTCTGCTGTAGAGATGTACTACTCTGCTGTAGATATGTACTCTGCTGTAGAGATGTACTACTCTGGTGTAGTGATGTACTACTTCAAACATAGAGTCAAAGTAAATAGATTATTTTGGTCCCACTCTACCCAATCACTGTCTGTGTGTGCATGTGTGTGTGTGTGTGTGTGTGGATCATCACACATTGTACTGTCAGGCTGTTTCAACTCTGAGTGCATTAGAGGCACTAATAGTAACATGACATACTGTAACATAACAGACATGACAGACTGTAACATAACAGACATGACATACTGTAACATAACAGACATGACATACTGTAACATAACAGATATGACCTATTGTAACATAACAGACATGACATACTGTAACATAACAGACATGACATACTGTAACATAACAGACATGACATACTGTAACCTAATAGACATGACATACTGTAACATGACAGACATGACATACTGTAACATGACATACTGTAACATAACAGACATGACATACTGTAACAGGACATACTGTAACATAACAGACATGACATACTGTAACATGACATACTGTAACATAACAGACATGACATACTGTAACATAACAGACATGACATACTGTAACATAACAGACATAACAGACATGACATACTGTAACATAACAAACATAACATAACAGACATGACATACTGTAACATAACATAACAGACATGACATACTGTAACATAACAGACATGACATACTGTAACATAACATACATGACATACTGTAACCTAAGACATGACATACTGTAACATAACAGACATAACATAACAGACATGACATACTGTAACATAACAGACATGACATAACAGACATGACATACTGTAACCTAACAGACATGACATACTGTAACATAACATACATGACATACTGTAACATAAGACATTACATACTGTAACATAACAGACATAACATAACAGACATGACATACTGTAACATAACAGACATGACATACTGTAACATAACAGACATGACATAACAGACATGACATACTGTAACCTAACAGACATGACATACTGTAACATAACAGACATGACATAAGACATGACAACTGTACCTGGCAGATGGCAGACAGCGTGTATGGTGTCATGTGGGCGAGCGGTTTGCTGTGCAAAGCTGTCATCAAGGTAAAGGTTGGCTACTTCAAAAAAATCTAAAATACATTTTGATTTGTTTAACACTTTTTTGGTTACTACATGATTCCATATGTGTTATTTCATAGTTTTGATGTCTTCACTATTATTCTACCATGTAGAAAATAGTCAAAATAAAGAAAAACCCTTAAATGAGTAGGTGTGTCCAAACTTTTGACTGGTACTGCAAATACATAATTTAAATTAGGATTTAAAAAAAACTAAATAATTTGGACCTTTTGAAACTATAAAAGCGTTTTTAGGTCAAACTCCTCGTTACGACCACGAGGAGACAGTGTGTTGAGCCTGTGGATCCAAAAAGATTCCCTTTGAAGAAGTTTACTCTCAATGTCCCCCTCCCCTGTACCATTTCTTTTCCCATGTATCTCAGAGAACTAATAGCATGCCCAGCTTGTACAAAATGAACAGCAACCAGTTTTTTTTTGATGGGCAGGCATAAACTACGGACAATGAACATAATTGCCTTTTATCTATGGCAATTTGAATGCTCTCGAGATACCGTGACGAGATCCTGAGGGTCATTGTCGTCCCATTCATCTGCCTCATGCCTCATCACCTCATGTTTCAGCATGATAATGCACAGCCCCATGTCGCAAGGATCTGTACACAATTCCTGGAAGATAAAAATGTCCCAGTTCTTCCGTGGCCTGCATGTCACCCATTGAGCATGTTTGGGATGCTTTGGATCAATGTGTATGACAGTGTGTTCCAGTTCCTGCCAATATACAGCAACTTCAACACGGCCATTGAAGAGGAGAGGAACATCAGGCCACAATCAACAGCCGTATCAACTCAATGCGCATGATTGTGGCAAATTGTGGTGTACACCAGATATGGACTGGTTTTCTGATCCACAATCTACACACAATACCCCTACTTCTCTGACTCATACTGTACTTACCACTTCAACTGCCTTCCTACAGCAGCTCCACCAATCAAGAACTTTACAGACATGTATTGGTCCGGCCATTTACTCAATAGGAACCCCAAAATGAAAGGGCCGGTGGAAATGAAGGGCTGAGTCTATAGGATGCCTGCCAAATGGCACCCTAGTCCATATAGGGCCCTGGTCAAAAGTAGTGCACTGTAAAAGGAATAGACTGCCATTTGGGACACATCCATAGTAGTATTTCAGCCAGGTCCACTCTGCTGTCACCTCCAATCTCCTGATTTGTAACCTCAGCTCAGAACATCCATTGTAGCTGTCAGCAGAGCATTAGCTCAGAATTACTTTCCCATATTAAAAAAACAACAACGCTGCAGTAGCTACCAACTTCACATAGGGGCACGTACACACAAACACACACACACACACACAGCACGTCTGGCAAGTCATCAGTAGTAGAGGTCCAGTAGTGTAGGTGGAGGGAGGGAGGGAGGGAGGGAGGGAGGGAGGGAGGGAGGGAGGGAGGGAGGGAGGGATGAGAGAGGGAGGAAGGGATGGATGAGGAAGGGCAGGAGGAATGGATGAGGGAGGGAGGGATGGATGAGGAATGGATGAGGGAGGAAGGAATGGATGAGGAAGGGAGGGATGATGGAGGGCAGGAGGAAGGGAGGGAGGGAGGGATGGATGGATGAGGGAGTCTCTCCAGTCTCTCTGCTCTGCTATCCCTCCTAGGTATATCTGTAGACTGGAGAAACAGTCTCTCTGCTCTGCTATCCCTCCTAGGTTTATCTGTAGACTGGAGAAACAGAAACAGGCTCTCTGCTCCACTTAGGTTTATCTGTGAAGCACAAGCTACAACCAGGTCAGCACTTTAGAACACTGTTCGATGCTGCAGGATATCCAGGGTTTAATTTTCTGTTGACACCAATCCAACCACAGCAAGTTACTACGACAACATTAAATAAGCACACATGAATACAACAGAGAGAGTTGAGTTGAGATGCACTTTGCATGAGTATGCTCTCTCTCTCTCTGTGTGTTGTGAGTTACACATCAGAGCAGTGCTGTTTGGGCAGTGCGGTGTGGTGTGAATCGTTCACTCAGCACTCCTTAAGTGATTATTTATTTTTTGTGCTTTCCTCCTAACCCCCCATGGCACTGCACTGCCCGGCACCCAGCCAGCCTGTAAATGATCTGTCAGGAAGAATACAGGGATATAAAGAGAGGAGGACTTGACATGAAAATATAATGAGCGACAGACAGTCCTCTCTTTTTCACAGGGGAGGTTGGGAGAGAGGGAGGGAGAGAGGGAGGGAGGGAGGGACACAGGACACAGTGTTCCAATCAATATCATCTCCTAATTTAATCACTGAGCCAAAGTAAAACTCCAAGAGAGTATCACTTTGTTAGCTTAGCAGCCTTAAGCCGGCAAGAAGCAAAGGAGGCTTGAAGGCATGGGTAGATTTGGTGGGTGGCTAGCTTGAAGGCATGGGTGGATTTGGTGGGTGGCTAGCTTGAAGGCATGGGTGGATTTGGTGGGTGGCTGGATGGGAGGCATGGGTAGATTTGGTGGGTGGCTGACTGGGAGGCATGGGTTGATTTGGTGGGTGGCTGGCTGGGAGGCATGGGTTGATTTGGTGGGTGGCTAGGTTGAAGACATGGGTAGATTTGGTGAGTGGCTAGGTTGAAGGCATGGGTAGATTTGGTGAGTGGCTAGGTTGAAGGCATGGGTAGATTTGGTGAGTGGCTAGGTTGAAGGCATGGGTAGATTTGGTGGGTGGCTAGGTTGAAGGCATGGGTAGATTTCGTCTTCATAGACCTTGCCAAGGCTTTCCGGTCCTCTGGCAGTCTCTATGGGTCTCATGCTGCGGGCGATTCCCTGATCCACCTCTACGCAGACGACACCATTCTATATACTTCCGGCCCGTCCTTGGACACTGTGCTATCTAACCTCCAAACGAGCTTCAATGCCATACAGCACTCCTTCCGTGGCCTCCAACTGCTCTTAAACGCTAGTAAAACCAAATGCATGCTTTTCAACCGTTCGCTGCCTGCACCCGCACGCCTTACCAGCATCACCACCCTGGATGGTTCCGACCTTGACTATGTGGACATCTATAAGTACCTAGGTATCTGGCTAGACTCTAAACTCTCCTTCCAGACCCATATCAAACATCTCCAATCGAAAATCAAATCAAGAGTCTGCTTTCTATTCCGCAACAAAGCCTCCTTCACTCACGCCGCCAAACTTACCCTAGTAAAACTGACTATCCTACCGATCCTCGACTTCGGCGATGTCATCTACAAAATTGCTTCCAACACTCTACTCAGCAAACTGGATGCAGTTTATCACAGTGCCATCCGTTTTGTCACTAAAGCACCTTATACCACCCACCACTGCGACTTGTATGCTCTCGTCGGCTGGCCCTCGCTACATATTCGTCGCCAGACCCACTGGCTCCAGGTCATCTACAAGTCCATGCTAGGTAAAGCTCCGCCTTATCTCAGTTCACTGGTTACGATGGCAACACCCATCCGTAGCACGCGCTCCAGCAGGTGTATCTCACTGATCATCCCTAAAGCCAACACCTCATTTGGCCGCCTTTCGTTCCAGTTCTCTGCTGCCTGTGACTGGAACGAATTGCAAAAATCGCTGAAGTTGGAGACTTTTATCTCCCTCACCAACTTCAAACATCTGCTATCTGAGCAGCTAACCGATCGCTGCAGCTGTACATAGTCTATTGGTAAATAGCCCACCCATTTTCACCTACCTCATCCCCATACTGTTTTTATTTATTTATTTTTCTGCTCTTTTGCACACCAATATCTCTACCTGTACATAACCATCTGATCATTTATCACTCCAGTGTTAATCTGCATAATTGTAATTATTCGCCTACCTTCTCATGCCTTTTGCACACAATGTATATAGACTCCCCTTTTTTCTACTGTGTTATTGACTTGTTAATTGTTTACTCCATGTGTAACTCTGTGTTGTCTGTTCACACTGCTATGCCTTATCTTGGCCAGGTCGCAGTTGCAAATGAGAACTTGTTCTCAACTAGCCTACCTGGTTAAATAAAGGTGAAATAAATAAAACATTTAAAAAAAATTGGTGGGTGGCTAGGTTGAAGGCATGGGTAGATTTGGTGAGTGGCTAGGTTGCAGGCATGGGTAGATTTGGTGGGTGGCTGGCTGGGAGGCATGGGTAGATTTGGTGAGTGGCTAGGTTGAAGGCATGGGTGGATTTGGTGGGTGGCTAGCTTGAAGACATGGGTAGATTTGGTGAGTGGCTAGGTTGAAGGCATGGGTAGATTTGGTGGGTGGCTAGGTTGAAGGCATGGGTAGATTTGGTGAGTGGCTAGGTTGAAGGCATGGGTAGATTTGGTGAGTGGCTAGGTTGAAGGCATGGGTGGATTTTCATTTTGTAAATCTGTTCCAAATTACTCCCACCCATAAAAGAAAGATACAGTAGATCTATGTGATTGTATGCAAATGTAAGCAAGGTTTTAAATTCTTATGTTTTAATCAAATATTATATCTGTTTGGGCTTCTTGCGGTCAATTTGCCATCTTCCGGCCCCTATCCGTTTAAAAACAAATCGTCCTGCAGCTGAATCTAGTTGATGATCCTCTAAAATTAACCTCTACGGGATCGGTGACCCCACCTCGGTTGAGCTAACGTAGGCTAATGTGATTAGCATGAGGTTGAAAGTGATAAGAACATTTCCCAGGACATATATTTATCAGAAAAGAGCAGAGAGCTTAAATTCTTGTTAATCTAACTGCACTGTCCAATTTACAGTAGCTAATACAGTGAAATAATACCATGGTATTGTTTGAGGAGAGTGCACAGTTATGAACTTGAAAATGTATCAGTAAAGTAATTAGGCACATTTAGGCAGACTTTATACAACATTTTGAACAGAAATGCAACGGTTCATTGGATCAGTCTAAAACTGTGCACATACACTGCTAAATTGCGCCTGAACTGGAATAATACATTGTGGCCTTTCTCTTGCATTTATTTTACCAGATCTAATGTGTTATATTCTCCTACATTAATATCACATTTCCACAAACTCCAAAGTGTTTCCGTTTCAAATGGTATCAAGAATATGCATATCCTTGCTTCAGGTCCTGAGCTACAGGCAGTTAGATTTGGGTATGTCATTTTAGGTGAAAATTGGATGAGGGAGGGAGGGAGGGATGAGGGAGAGAGGAAGGGATGAGGGAGGGAGGGAGGGAGGAATGGATGAGGGAGGGAGGAAGGGATGAGGGAGTGAGGAATGGATGAGGGAGGGAGGAAGGGATGGAGGGTCTGATCCTTATTACAACTGTCTTTCCTGTAGTTTTTTTCTTGTCAACGTGGTGGTGCACACTAATCTAGTTGATGACCCAGTGGCTAGTGGAGACCTTTGGGCCTTTCTGGTGTCAGAAACAACATCCACCAGAGGACATCACAGGTTATCATCCCTTAATGACGGAGCTTCTCTTCCAATCAGGAACCGATCACAGGCGGGCGGTAGCGGTAATGCCAGGCGTTACGGTGCGGACACTACACGTCTTTTAAAAATCCTAACGTTGAGGAGCCTCTCACATTAAACGACCATCTTTCCTGTCGTTTTTTTCATCTTGCCAACGTAGTGGTGTGTACACTAAACGATCTGCCACAGACGGGGAGTCACACACTACAAAATTCTTCAGTTGGTCGTGAGGATTCTCCATACCAGCAAGATGTGTCACGAAAAAACAAGGATTTGATGATGTGATTAGATTGCTAGAAGGAACTGGGGCTCAAATCACATAAACATTTTTTGTCACATGCTTATTAAACAACAGGTGTGGACTAACAGTGAAATGTTTACTTACGGGCCCTTCCCAACAATGCAGAGAGAAAAATATAGAAATAATATAAAAATAATAACACAAGGAATAAATACACAATGACTGACGATGAGTAAAGCAGCCTCATCAATGTTTTCGTTCAGACATTCACGCCTGCCATACATTTTTAATTTTTTAATTTTATTTATTTTTATTTTACCTTTATTTAACCAGGTAGGCAAGTTGAGAACAAGTTCTCATTTACAATTGCGACCTGGCGAAGATAAAGCAAAGCAGTTCGACACATACAACGACACAGAGTTACACATGGAGTAAAACAAACATACAGTCAATAATACAGTATAAACAAGTCTGTATACGATGTGAGCAAATTAGGTGAGATAAGGGAGGTAAAGGCAAAATGGTGGCAAAGTAAATACAATATAGCAAGTAAAACACTGGAATGGTAGATTTGCAATGGGAGAATGTGCAAAGTAGAAATAAAAATAATGGGGTGCAAAGGAGCAAAATAAATAAATAAATTAAATACAGTAGGGAAAGAGGTAGTTGTTTGGGCTAAATTATAGGTGGGCTATGTACAGGTGCAGTAATCTGTGAGCTGCTCTGACAGTTGGTGCTTAAAGCTAGTGAGGGAGATAAGTGTTTCCAGTTTCAGAGATTTTTGTAGTTCGTTCCAGTCATTGGCAGTAGAGAACTGGAAGGAGAGGCGGCCAAAGAAAGAATTGGTTTTGGGGGTGACTAGAGAGATATACCTGCTGGAGCGTGTGCTACAGGTGGGAGATGCTATGGTGACCAGCGAGCTGAGATAAGGGGGGACTTTACCTAGCAGGGTCTTGTAGATGACATGGAGCCAGTGGGCTTGGCGACGAGTATGAAGCGAGGGCCAGCCAACGAGAGCGTACAGGTCGCAATGGTGGGTAGTATATGGGGCTTTGGTGACAAAACGGATTGCACTGTGATAGACTGCATCCAATTTGTTGAGTAGGGTATTGGAGGCTATTTTGTAAATGACATCGCCAAAGTCGAGGATTGGTAGGATGGTCAGTTTTACAAGGGTATGTTTGGCAGCATGAGTGAAGGATGCTTTGTTGCGAAATAGGAAGCCAATTCTAGATTTAACTTTGGATTGGAGATGTTTGATATGGGTCTGGATGGAGAGTTTACAGTCTAACCAGACACCTAAGTATTTGTAGTTGTCCACGTATTCTAAGTCAGAGCCGTCCAGAGTAGTAATGTTGGACAGGCGGGTAGGTACAGGTAGCGATCGGTTGAAGAGCATGCATTTAGTTTTACTTGTATTTAAGAGCAATTGGAGGCCACGGAAGGAGAGTTGTATGGCATTGAAGCTTGCCTGGAGGGTTGTTAACACAGTGTCCAAAGAAGGGCCAGAAGTATACAGAATGGTGTCGTCTGCGTAGAGGTGGATCAGAGACTCACCAGCAGCAAGAGCGACCTCATTGATGTATACAGAGAAGAGAGTCGGTCCAAGAATTGAACCCTGTGGCACCCCCATAGAGACTGCCAGAGGTCCGGACAGCAGACCCTCCGATTTGACACACTGAACTCTATCAGAGAAGTAGTTGGTGAACCAGGCGAGGCAATCATTTGAGAAACCAAGGCTGTCGAGTCTGCCGATGAGGATGTGGTGATTGACAGAGTCGAAAGCCTTGGCCAGATCAATGAATACGGCTGCACAGTAATGTTTCTTATCGATGGCGGTTAAGATATCATTTAGGACCTTGAGCGTGGCTGAGGTGCACCCATGACCAGCTCTGAAACCAGATTGCATAGCAGAGAAGGTATGGTGAGATTCGAAATGGTCGGTAATCTGTTTGTTGACTTGGCTTTCGAAGACCTTAGAAAGGCATGGTAGGATAGATATAGGTCTGTAGCAGTTGGGTCAAGAGTGTCACCCCCCCCTTTGACGAGGGGGATGACCGCAGCTGCTTTCCAATCTTTGGGAATCTCAGACGACACGAAAGAGAGGTTGAACAGGCTAGTAATAGGGGTGGCAACAATTTTGGCAGATAATTTTAGAAAGAAAGGGTCCAGATTGTCTAGCCCGGCTGATTTGTAGGGGTCCAGGTTTTGCAGCTCATTCAGAACATCAGCTGAGCAGATTTGGGAGAAGGAGAAATGGGGAAGGCTTGGGCGAGTTGTTGTGGGGGGTGCAGTGCTGTTGACCGGGGTAGGAGTAGCCAGCTGGAAAGCATGGCCAGCCGTAGAAAAATGCTTATTGAAATTCTCAATTATGGTGGATTTATCAGTGGTGACAGTGTTTCCTATCTTCAGTGCAGTGGGCAGCTGAGAGGAGGTGTTCTTATTCTCCATGGACTTTACAGTGTCCCAGAACTTTTTTGAGTTAGTGTTGCAGGAAGCAAATTTCTGCTTGAAAAAGCTAGCCTTGGCTTTTCTAACTGCCTGTGTATAATGGTTTCTAGCTTCCCTGAACAGCTGCATATCACGGGGGCTGTTCGATGCTAATGCAGAACGCCATAGGATGTTTTTGTGTTGGTTAAGGGCAGTCAGATCTGGGGAGAACCAATGGCTATATCTGTTCCTGGTTCTAAATTTCTTGAATGGGGCATGTTTATTTAAGATGGTTAGGGAGGCATTTAAAAAAATATCCAGGCATCCTCTACTGACGGGATGAGATCAATATCCTTCCAGGATACCCCGGCCAGGTCGATTAGAAAGGCCTGCTCGCTGAAGTGTTTCAGGGAGCGTTTTACAGTGATGAGTGGAGGTTGTTTGACCGCTGACCCATTACGGATGCAGGCAATGAGGCAGTGATCGCTGAGATCTTGGTTGAAAACAGCAGAGGTGTATTTAGAGGGCAAGTTGGTTAGGATGATATCTATGAGGGTGCCCGTGTTTAAGGCTTTGGGGAGGTACCTGGTAGGTTCATTGATAATTTGTGTGAGGTTGAGGGCATCAAGTTTAGATTGTAGGATGGCTGGGGTGTTAAGCATGTTCCAGTTTAGGTCGCCTAGCAGCACAAGCTCTGAAGATAGATGGGGGGCAATCAGTTCACATATGGTGTCCAGAGCACAGCTGGGGGCAGAGGGTGGTCTATAGCAGGCGGCAACGGTGAGAGACTTGTTTTTAGAGAGGTGGATTTTTAAAAGTAGAAGTTCAAATTGTTTGGGTACAGACCTGGATAGTAGGACAGAACTCTGCAGGCTATCTTTGCAGTAGATTGCAACACCGCCATCTTTGGCAGTTCTATCTTGTCTGAAAATGTTGTAGTTTGGAATTAAAATGTCTGAATTTTTGGTGGTCTTCCTAAGCCAGGATTCAGACACAGCTAGAACATCCGGGTTGGCAGAGTGTGCTAAAGCAGTGAATAGAACAAACTTAGGGAGGAGGCTTCTAATGTTAACATGCATGAAACCAAGGCTATTACGGTTACAGAAGTCGTCAAAAGAGAGCGCCTGGGGAATAGGAGTGGAGCTAGGCACTGCAGGGCCTGGATTAACCTCTACATCGCCAGATGAACAGAGTAGGAGTAGATAAAGGGTGCGGCTAAAAGCAATAAGAATTGGTCGTTTAGAACGTCTGGAACAGAGAGTAAAAGGAGGTTTCTGGGGGCGATAAAATAGCATCAAGGTATAATGTACAGACAAAGGTAAGGTAGGATGTGAATACAGTGGAGGTAAACCTAGGTATTGAGTGATGAAGAGAGAGATATTGTCTCTAGAAACATCATTGAAACCAGGAGATGTCATTGCATGTGTGGGTGGTGGAACTAATAGGTTGGATAAGGTATAATGAGCAGGACTAGAGGCTCTACAGTGAAATAAGCCAATAAACACTAACCAGAACAGCAATGGACATGGCATATTGACATTAAGGAGAGGCATGCTCAGTCGAGTGATCAAAAGGGCCCAGTGAGTGGAGAGGTTGGTTGGGGGTCACGGCGATTTAGACAGCTAAATCGGTAGCAAGCTAGCATAGGAGCAAGTTAGCATAGGATGGAGGTCTGTTATTGTCAGATTGTCCTGTCAGATAGTAGCCGATAAGATAGCCAACGGCTAGCAGGCCGCAGATGGGCGCCCAGGCAACGTTGCGCCGGAGGAGCCAGCCGGACAATTCCCTCGGGTAGACAACGTCGGCAGTCCAGCCGTGAAGGCCCGGTGGGGCTCCGCGTAGGCAGCAAAACGGGTCCGGATAGTTGACTGCAGCCCAGGAGTGATTGATGGAACTCTTCAGCTGGCTAGCTCCGGAACAATTGATGTTAGCTCCGGAATCGACGAAAGCCGATAGTCACACGGATAGCAGCTAGCTAGCTGCGAGATCCAGGCATGGACGTCCAGAGCCAGCGGCCGAAATCCAGGGACATGGAGAGAAAAATTGGTCCGATATGTTCCGCTCCGAGCCGCGCTGCGCTGCACCGCGCCGTACAAAACTGTCGATAGATTCTCGAGCCAAAGGACAGCCGATGACCACAAACCGTGGTCAGCTGAGTACCAACGATTAGCCAGTAAATAAGCTAACTACTGTAGCTTCTGAACTAGCCCCTGAACCAGCTTCAGAGTAGCTTCTGGACCAGCTTCTGGCTAGCTCCCGGCTAGCTTCTGGCTAATTTCTGGCTAGCCTCTCGGAGGATCACAGATCTGAAGTAAATAATACTTTTTTATATAAATATAAATTGGTGAAGCGGATTGCAGGAGAGTGTTCTGAAGATGAGTTTTTGGAAAATTAAAAATGTATGTGAACAAAAAGTTGTGAGGACAAACGAGGACAAAAATACGTCTGAACTGCTATGCCATCTTGGGGGAAAAAAAAAAGGAAAAAGGAAAAAATTGAAAAACATTGCTTGTGAACTTCAGAGCCGTAACGATTTGACTCTTTGGCAAGAAACAAACGCACCCTAATAGCAGTCATTGGTCCTGCTCCAGAGTCTGTTCATTCTGTTCATTCTGGGTGATGTGATACAATGTCATGATCTTGTCTGGCGAGCTCTCATTGGCTATTGCTGATCACCGCTCTCAAAACGTGTCGTTGCACATCTCAACGTCTCAAACTACAAGAGGGTTGAACATCTCAACGTCTCGCACTACAAGAGGGTTGAACATCTCAACGTCTCGCACTACAAGAGGGTTGAACATCTCAACGTCTCACACTACAAGAGGGTTGCACATCTCAACGTCTCGCACTACAAGAGGGTTGAACATCTCAACGTCTCACACTACAAGAGGGTTGAACATCTCAACGTCTCGCACTACAAGAGGGTTGAACATCTCAACGTCTCACACTACAAGAGCGTTGCCGATTTTGTGACGAACAAAATCACAAAACTTGTCTTAGTGCACTTTTGTGTAGTGCACTTTTAAGTCACACAGCAGCGGGGCTGTTGTCAGACAGAGGGCGTGTCCCTAATGGCTCCCTATGGCCCTGGTCAATTCACTAAATAGGGAATAGGGTGCCATTTTGGACCGCTGCCTGGCGGTGTAGGAAACACATCATCTTTGATTCCTCAGCAGGAAAATATATGCAGAATTGAACCAGGCAAGTCAAAACAATGGGGGACAGGATGTTACAAAAGGATTCTCTTTTCTGTCTCTTTATATTAACCTAGCGCTATGAAAACCACCTGTCTTCTCTTCTCCTGTCTTCTTTTCTCCTCGCTATCTGCAATGTCACTGGTTTGATTTTATTAAAATGAATCTTCGGGCAGTGTAATTCTCCTCTACACTGCTACAGCTGAAGTACTCATTTCACTACAGGTTATTTCCTCTTGGATGGTTCCAAAAGGGAAGGACAGAGGATGAAGGTGGAGGGTAGAGGGTAGTTCAATAGCATTATGCTTTCTTTACCTTTCATCACCTAGGGCAGCTATCATACACTGTGTAGCATCTTATCTACATATCCAAGACACCCTATGGATGGATGGCACTGGAGTCATATTTATATGTGTTATATCACCATCATCACATTCACTTACCCCATCACCGTTATGTATCCAACCAACCAACACAACACCATGGCAACCATGGGCGCTATGGCAACCACTTCAGGTTCTAATTAGGGGACCAGTGTTTGATCTGAGAAGGAGCTAGTAGTTGGATATGGAGAGCCTGATCTAATTCTAGATCTGTGTGCGCTTGAGGCTGTTGCTTATTGTCTGGTTTTTCTGTCCGTCAAAAGGATGTTCATGTGATGTGTACTGTATATATGCCTGCTCAGATGGGTCTGAGGAGGTTAGATAGAAAAGATAGGAATCAAGAAAACTAGAATAAGATCCATCTTTCACATTGCTTAACCCATATGTACAGTATACTTCTATGTACACTTTCCTATGGTTATTTTGCATTCAACCTTTCCACAACTTTCTGGGAATGGTGCAGGATAGTTGCTTGGCTTTGGAACATTCTCAGAACATTTAAGGAGCTTGAAAAAAGTAACATGTTTGGTATTTCAGTACTTTAACAGAACGATTTCTAAAGGTTTTTACATTTTGGAAAGTTCTCCAACTGGTTTGACATCGTGAATGTTCTCAAATAGTTCAAAGAACGTTTAGAAACAACGTCGTTCTGTGTGAATTTCAGTACTTCAGCGTAATGTTTCCTACAAGGTTTCCTCGTTGTTCTATGTAAAGTAATGTTCTCACATTGTTCCAAGGCCGTTAAGAAAATGTTCCATAAAACTACAAAACAACTTTAGTAATGTTCAGAGAACATTCTAACAATGTTATTTAAAACATACCCAGCTAGCATATAACGTTCTGAAAACCATATGTGTCGTAGAGTTTGGTGAGAGTGTTGTTGTCCTATGGTTATTTTGCATACAACTGTCCCACAACGTTCTGGGAATGGTGCAGGATAGTTGCTTGGCTTTGGAACATTCTCAGAAGATTTTCAAGAACTTGACAAAATAGCTAAATATTTTGGTATTTCATTACTTATAACAAAACGTTTCCTAAAAGTTCAAATGAGTACATTTAATTACATTTTTAATAATGTTCTAGGAACGTTCTCCAACTTTGACATTGGGAATGATCTGAAATAGTTCAGAGAATGTTAAGAAACAACATGCAGAATGGACTGGTGCACTTCACAAAATAGATGGCATCATGAGGCTGGAAAATTCTGTGGATATATTGAAGCAAACATCTCAAGACATCAGTCAGGAAGTTAAAGCTTGGTCGCAAATGGGGCTTCCAAATGGACAATGACCCTGAGCATACTTCCAAAGTTGTGGCAAAATGGCTTAAGAAACACAAAGTCAAGGTATTGGAGTGGCAATCACAAAGCCATGACCAAAATTCTATAGAAAATTTGTGTACAGAACTGAAAACGCGTGTGTGAGCGAGGAGGCCTACAAACCTGACTCAGTTACACCAGCTCTGTCAGGAGGAATGGGCCAAAATTCACCCAACTTATTGTGGGAGGCTTGTGGAAGGCGTCACGGAACGTTTGACCCAAGTTAAACAATTTCAAGGCAATGCTACCAAATACTAATTGAGTGTATGTAAACTTCTGAACCACTGGGAATGTGATGAAAGAAATAAAAGCTGAAATAAATCATTCTCTCTACTATTTTTCTGACATTTCACATTCTTAAAGTAAAATGGTGGTCCTAACTGACCTAAGACAGGGAATTTTTACTAGGATTAATCTAGTCTAATCTACTGTTTTGTTGAAACATGTTTACTTGCCAACTAATTAGTTTACATGATACACCATCTCCCTGCATCATTTGCTTTAGCATTAAGACTGAAGCTAGTTTTTCCAAATACATGTAATGAATATCACAATGAATTGATCTAGAAGTTGAAGTCAACACTTTATTGGTTTCTGATGCAACTGGAATCATTTAGTCACTTCTCAGTACACTTGTGATATAAACATAATTATATACATACTCTATTTACTACAGCTAGCAAAATCTGTACCATAATGCAGTTGTGAGCATACTAGGCATTCTATAGTATATAATACTACAAATTCTAATCTGTTTTGGTTTATGGAGTTGTGAAATTAGCTGTGTCCATGTCTTCTACAAAGGATAGGAAAGGTTGCCAGATATTGTAAAATGTAATTGCAGATCCCCTAACAGAGTAGCATATGTTTCTATAGATCAAGCTTATGCCCCCTTTTCATATAAGGGTTCAGTTTAAAAATATACTCCAGAAGGGAGTTAAGTGGGTGTGATGGGAAGTGACTAGAGTATGAAGATACAAAACTACGCCATTGTAGGTATCTGAAGAAATGGGATCTTAGAATATTAAACTTTTTGTACCAACTGTTCAGAAGATTCAAAATTCATATCAATGTACAAGTCATTCATTGAGGAGATCCCTTTTCCAGATCAGATATGAAACGACCGTTATAATAATGATGGACAGAATGTTTGGTTCTTTAATAACAGAAATTCACCAATCGCCTGAAATGTTTCCAGATTTTAAGAGAATGTTTCACACTAGGTTTTTTGTGTGTATTTGAAAGAGGCTAATGGAAGTTTAGAGCAGAGTAAGGCAGCTGAGGAGGTGAGGCCATAGGAGGAAATCTCCAATGTCAACCATTTTGGGCCTGTGACATCAGGGATTTCAGTGAAAGTTTTTAAGGAAATTATTTTTTTAAATCCAAATAACCAATAATTTCTGTTCTCAGAACGTTAATAAAAACCTCCAATGAAAACTTTCAGTGAACCATAATAAAACGTTCTCAGAACTTCCCTGATACCGAAAAATGTACATTCACATAACAGGTGAAATGTTCACTTCTGTTCTAATAATAAATACATAAAGGGTTTACCAGTAAGCAAACGTATGGATTCGTTCCCAGAAACAATGGGAAACCAAAAACGTACGTTCCCACAATTTACAAGGAACCAAAATGTGCTAGTTGGATATACTGTAGTGTGTACTTGACTTCATAAGCCATTCTTACCACCTGTTTGCGATCTAAAAAGAGTGAGCACATTTTTGAGGAGGCAAGGAGACATATTGAATAATTAAGTCTAGGGGTCAGAAAAAAAGAAAAAAAAGTCTTTCCCCGAGGAGGTTTTCAGTTGACGTTCCCACTAGTGATTTTTTTTCCGTCTAACCCTGAACAAATTGGGAGCACAAAACACCCGCATCTACATTCTGGAAAATAAAAACACATTTTGTGACCTGTCTGGTGTTCTCGAGGCTGTGGCAGTCTGGTATCACATAAGAAGATAATGGAAGAGCTAAAAAACAAGGCATGGAGACTAGCAGACGTGCCTCAACATGCTTCAGCCCAGAACAAAACAACAGGGCAAAGGTGCGCTCCTCTGTTAGGGATGGTGATATAGTGACATGTACACTCAACAAAAATGCAAAAGCAACATGTGAAGAGCTGAGGTAAAAGAGAACCAGAAATGTTCCATAGAGAGAGAATTGTATTTATTAACCATTTCACTTGCTTTGGCAATGTAAAAATATGTTTCCCATGCCAATAAAGCCCCTTGAATTGACAAATGTAATTGAGAGCGAGAGAGAAAGAGAGAACAGGGTTGGTGCTATGTGAAATGTGAACACAAACACATTGATAGTCAGGCTGCGTTTGGTGTCCTTGTAAAGGGTGGTCTGGTAGTCTGTAACCCAGTTCCACTGGCGCCTCTTCTCCTGTCCTCTCCTGTCCACCCCTGTCCTCTTCTGTCCACCCCTGTCCTCTCCTGTCCACCCCTGTCCACTCCTGTCCTCCCCTGTCCTCTCCTGTCCACCCCTGTCCTCTCCTGTCCACCCCTGTCCTCTCCTGTCCACCCCTGTCCTCTCCTGTCCACCCCTGTCCTCTCCTGTCCACCCCTGTCCTCTCCTGTCCACCCCTGTCCTCTCCTGTCCACCCCTGTCCACCCCTGTCCACCCCTGTCCTCTCCTGTCCACCCCTGTCCTCTCCTGTCCACCCCTGTCCTCTCCTGTCCACCCCTGTCCTCTCCTGTCCTCTCCTGGCCTCTGCAGCTTGTTGTTGTGTTGTTATGCTCGGAGACAGACAGACAGACAGACAGACAGACAGACGACAGACAGACAGACAGACAGACAGACAGACAGACAGACAGACAGACAGACAGACAGACAGACAGACAGACAGACAGACAGACAGAGTAGATCTGAGTCTCCCGTGAGGAGAGGTGACACTACTTTTACCTGGATTAGAGAAGAGACATGGGGTTCAGAGAAGAGTCCGTCTGGAGGACAGAAGAAGGAGTGAGGGAACAGTGTGTGTTCACTGGCGTGAAACACGAGTTCAAACTGAGTAGAATAAAATAAATGAGATGGGGTGAGGGAGGGAGGAGTGTAGGGGAGGAGAGGAGGAAAGGAGAGAAAGGAAGGAGAGGAGTGGAGGGAGAGGAAGGAGAGGAGGGAAGGGGAGGAGGGAAGGAGAGCAGGGAGGAGAGCAGGGAGGAGAGCAGGGAAGGAGAGCAGGGAAGGAGAGGAGGGAAGGAGAGGAGGGAGGTGAGGAGGATGGAGGAGGAGAGGAAGGAAGGAGAGGAGGGAGGAGGATAGGAAGGAATTAAGGAAGGGCGGGAGGGAGGGAGGGAGGGAGGAGAGGAGGAAGGAGAGGATGGAGGAGAGGAGGGAGGAGGAGAGGAAGGAAGGAAGGAAGGAGAGGAGGGAGGGAGAAGAGTGAGGGATATACAGTCATGAGTTCAAACTGAGGAGAAGATGAGAAGAAAACAAAGGTTTGCAGGGCTGGGAATGAATGTTCCACTTAAGAGTAAGTGACAGTGGATGTACTGCCCTGTAGCTCGGTCAATAACCTCTCTCTCCCTTCTCTGTAGTCTTGGTGCTGCATGCTTAAAGATGACACATGATTATTGATGGGCGGATGCAGTTTAAAAGCACATTGCATTTCCCATTTCCTGGTTGTGGGTTTACTTTAATGACTGTGGTGTCAGACAATGGGTCACTATTTAACTCAGCTAGATCTAAATCATTTACTGTAGATGTGAAATGGTGTTCTCTGTAGTGTGCCATACCTTTACTCATTATCCTGAGAGAGAGCTGATGGGAATCCGTTTCCTATTAGGTCGGTTAAAACGAGCTGAGGGACCAGAGACATTGGCCGTCTATGTCTGTCTGTCTGTCTATCTATCTGTCTGGGCCTTGTCTTGGTTTTGTTTCGTTTGGCAGGGTCAGGAGTTTCCCCTGACCAGGAACTAAATAACTATGGCCCAGAGTTGTTCCTGATCATGGGACCTAACTAAATAACTATGGCCCAGAGTTGTTCCTGATCATGGGACCTAACTAAATAACTATGGCCCAGAGTTGTTCCTGATCGTGGGACCTGACTAAATAACTATGGCCCAGTTGTTCCTGATTGTGAGACCTGACTAAATTACTATGGCCCAGAGTTGTTCCTGCTCATGGGACCTGACTAAATAACTATGGCCCAGAGTTGTTCCTGATTGTGGGACCTGACTAAATAACTATGGCCCAGAGTTGTTCCTGCTCATGGGACCTGACTAAATAACTATGGCCCAGAGTTGTTCCTGCTCATGGGACCTGACTAAATAACTATGGCCCAGAGTTGTTCCTGATCGTGGGACCTGACCAGGTCAAACCAGCTCTCATTATTTCATCTAAAGTAGGTTGTTAGGTTGTGTCCCAAGTGACTCCGTATACCCCATAAAGTGCATGACTTTTGACCAGAGTGCACTATAGGGAGTAGAAAGCAGCCATTTAAGACACGTTGGACTGGTCTCATTACCAAGGAAACAAATCTAGACTGCAGAACAAACCCAAAAGGGTGCTACCTGAAACCAAAAAGGGTTCTCCAAAAGGGTTCTCCTATGGGAACAGCCGAATAACCCCTTTATGTTCTAAATAGCATATTTTGTGTACAGTAGAATTCAGTTGGGACAGAGAAGCCACTAATCAACACACACACACACTCTCCTCTCTCTCTCCATCATCTAACATCATTATGGTCCACTGCTGCACTCACCATTCAACTTCTCTCTTATCCCCTGCAAGTCTTCTGCAAGTCGTTACTGTATGTAAGGTGTTCTTCTCAGCCAACTTGCCTGGTAAAGGTTTAAATATCTTTAGGTCCAGACCTCCAGGCCCTTTCTTAAGTTGAGTTGTTTGTGTCTTTTGCTTTTGGTTATTGTACACCAGCTTCAAACAGCTGAAAAAAAACTATATTTTTAGTTATGAAAAATATATTTCAGAGGATTAGATGGTACAATGATTCTCTTATACCAGATGTTTCAAACTCATTCCACTGAGCAGGGACGCAGACAAGTCACCTTGTGGCGAAATTTGCCGTTTTGAATCCAAAATAGGTGACCTACGTGATTTTGTGTAGATCTGATGAGAACACGACTGAAGAGAGAAGAGACAACATCAGCGCGCGCTCTGGAAAGACAGTTTGACAGTTAGAGCAGCGCGTCCTCTGAACGATAACAGGAGAGGTACGTGAGAAGCCTGATCAGACGGAGGTGAGAAGGTGGTGTAGCCTACTTCATGAGCTGTAACCGAAAAACAACTGGCATTTGGAAAGTTTGAGGTGAGGGAGAAAGTGTGGTGGAACAAGTATTGTTAGCATTGTTAAGTATCTTGCTAGCTGAATCAAATTCTCCGTTAGCTAGCCAGAGAAATATTGAGCAACATTAGCCAACTTAACTGATCAAATAATTGAGTTTATGGGGTAAAAATTAGCAGGCTAATAAAGTCAGACAGCAACGTTAGCTAGCTAACGTTACAACATCAGATACGCTAACATAACCTAACCAATTCGCTATAGTATTAACTGGTATACGACTCCTTGCTGTTCTTCAAGTTATAACTTGTTAGTTGCTTACTGGACCCTGGCAATCTGTGTGAAATATTAACTAGCCAACAAACTAACTACTATCTGTGAACTGATCTTTCCCTTTGTGGTTAATTTTCAGAATGAGAGAATTAGGTTAAAATGAGTCGTTGCTTGTAAATCAAGTGGATTCAGGGAGTGTAGTTGGAGCTGGGCCTGGCTTAAATAGAGGTGAAAGAAACACCACCACTCTATCCCTCTTTCAATACAGTGGATAAAAGGGGTATGGCAGGTGTACTCTCTGCATGAAAGAGATCAATTATGCCAACAAAGGGTATCATGCTCTGCTGGCACATTGTAGAACAGATGTCAACAGGGAGGAAGTGTACAATATGATGTGTAGCCCAAAGATATTGCTTTAGTTGTGTTGAACTTGACAGTAGCACGTGTGTGTGTGTGTGTGTGTGAGTGAGGGGGGGATTATTCCATTTTTTACTCAGTGAACATTATTTTTTTCACACATGTAACGTAAACTCGTACATCACCTTGGTCAGTACAATTGCCCTTATTTTAGTGCCCCAAAAACGTAATACTTCCAGATCAACTGTAATGTCAATACCATTGTAAAGCACAATTTCTCCCCTTTCCAACAGAATCAATTACATGACCTAAACGCTGCCCGTTTCTGCATAATTCAAGCAGGCAATGAGCCCCATCGGGTCTTTTTAAAAATGGCGTGTGGGGAAGCGAAACTAATGCGTGATAGTGAGACAGAGAGATGTTGTGTGGGAAAATGGCTTTTTTTCCACTCGTTCTGTCCAACTTATCACCTTATCACCTCTAAAATGTAAATAAAACACTGTAAAGAGTTTATATAATTTGTCATTACATACCTATTTGAAGGTTTGTGCCGAATTTGAATCGGGTTTTTAGGGCGGTGCTAAAGTGATCTTAGAAGTAAACAGCGGCTTTGAGAATGATGATCGCATGCAATGATGACGAATAAAATGACTAGGTATACCCCCCCTTACCCCCGTCACTGTCCAGTTCTTCTTTTTAAAGGATGATAGAAGTGCTACACCTGGTGGAGAGAGATTGTAAGGCAGAAATAGTTGCTTTATGCGTGCTGTACGTTACGACATGACACGTCAAGATAGGGCCAGTTTTTTCAACTTTTCTCCAATACTACAGAGCCATTACCATGTCGATCAACGCTTGAATAGAAACCTAGTTCACACCCCCGATTTTGACGTCAACACAGTCGCTACAATCCCATTAGTTTTCTTTGTAGCCTCGTTTGAATGTTGCGGTTGCGCACATTTGTACAGAATGTGCTGAGTTTACGTTAGCCTTGTGCACTTGATCGATGTCTAATATGGTAGCCACTATAATAGAGCAAAAATAGAATGCCTGTTTGTTTCATTCTATTTCTACTTTAAGAAGTTTTTTTCCCCAAGTGCAATATTTAGATGTGTGCGGTCACAAGCGTTCTATTATAAAGACTGTCATGGCTAACTGCAATATTAGTGTATTGTTTTTCCTCAAGACTTGAGTGTCATTTGCAGTAAAGTCTAGGCAACAAATAACATTGGATTGTTTTCTTTACGTTTTTTTATCTGTGAGTTAGGTTTACATGAACCACTTTTTATTTTACACACAGAGACTGATCATGTAGATCATATTCTTTGTTGTTTAAAACCTGCATTTCCTCCCATCAGGATTTTTTTTTTTTTCATGTTTCAGTGCAAAAGAAAAAGTGCCACCTTTTTGTGCCCTCGGCAGTTTGCATCCCCGGCGGAGGTTCGAGTGTCTGCAGGTTCTCTCCACCCTCACCTGGTAGTAACGAACTCCCCTCACCTGGTTGTCTAAGTCTCAATTGAATGAAAAATATTTTAAAAAGCAGACACTCGGCTCTCCGTGGAATTGATTTGACACCCCTGCTCCACACTATACTATACTTTCAGTCATATAAACTGAAATAAGGCAAACTATTGGAATTTCAGCAACCACAAAATGTCGGAGCGATTTCTGCAAAGTGCACCTTTAAAAGGCTAATTTAGTTTTTTCTGTCCATTTTATATGAATATGACTTTAGTTTTTATGCATGCTGGCTTTCTCCTGCCACACTATTTTGTGATCAAACAATGAAGTTGTTTTTGAGTAACCTAGAAACACGATAGGCTTAAGGTAATAATGAGAGAGGTAGTACAATCAATAGCAAGATAGAACTATCGAACAAGTAGTCTGAACAAACCTTACAGCTGAGTAAGGCTTAGTGTGAAAGGCATTATGCATGCGTCCCTCCTCTTTGCCATTGTGAACCAAACGGGCAAAAGCCAAATCCTACTAATTTCAATAGCTTATCAAAATCATTAATTTATGAAGAGCATTTCCCAAATAGGCTATTCTAATAAAGTGTTTGATGTCCTAAAGTTGTAGCTTTCAAATGGGAACAATTGTGAAAGTCAGAGTCTATAGTGTCAGGGTTTTTGCTGCTGGTCATTCGAGTCAAGTGCAGGAGAGCAGAGAATAGGTGATCAGGCGACTTTATTAGCCAAGAGCAATAAACAGACGGGCGCAAACAGCTACAACTCAAGCCAACCGGCAAAAGTGACAAGCGCAAAATACCGTCAATAATAATACAACAAGGTTCACCAATAATTCCCCAAATAGGGTACAGGCAATGCCCCGGGTGAAAAACCAGACTGGCGCGATACAACAAACACAAAACCAAAACATTCCACACAAAGACATGGGGGGGGGGGGGACAGAGGAATATATATATACAGTGTGATTAGGGAATGTAAACCAGGTGTGCAGGAATAAGACAAAACAAATGGAACAATGTAGTGGCGATGGCTAGAAGGCCGGTGACGTCGACCGCTGAACGAACAAGGAGAGGAGCCGACTGGCGGAAGTCGTGACATATAGACTCTTCTCTATCACAGCTTTATTTTGAATGACAAGTATTACAGACAACAAGAAGAGAAATTGAGCAAACTTACAGCAGAGCAAAGCGTATTAAAGAATCAATGTGTAGAATAGGCCTCTTTTTAAAAGTCTATTATCAGCAACGTATACAGATGTGGGAGTTTTCAAAAGGCTTCTGAAGTTTGGAATTTCCACTTTAACATTTCAGACTTGATTTTCCCTAACGAAAAATATATCAACCCCTACAAAATGATCCAGTAATGTAATCCACATAATATTCCCATTTCCTGCTGTAGCAAACTATGTTTACATTATTTTGGGGGGTTGGCCAGTAGGGGGTCGGCCAATAGGGGGTCGATGCTATCACTATGTTTTATGGGTACTTAATCACGATCGGACAAAGGTTGACACCGCCCAGCCCTACTCCACACTGTGCACCCAGCCAGGTCACTCAAGATCCACTGCAAAATTCAACGTATGTCAAGGAAAGCAGCATGTCAGGAGATGACTTCAAAACCAGCCACTAGGGGCAACTGTGAGTGCTATTACCATCCAGGAGGCTTGGGTTTGGCTAGAGGTGTTGTGGACAGGGTTGGTGGATGGGCGTAAGCTGCAAGCTCCGGCTCTGAGGGTCATATGTTCATTCCCAATGCTAGGCGCCCTATCCTGAACCCTTAACCATTCAGAATTAATGCCTAAACTACCTGCGAAATGTAATATTTATGTAAAAACGTCAGATTCTGCAGTGAGACTGTTTGTTGCAGCCAGGTCGCTCAGCCTCATGTTCAATCCCAGCGCACTAATTTTGTTTTACCCTATACCAAATCTTAACCATTTGTTGGAACTGTACACCACAAATTAGCATGATTCATGCATTATAATATTTATTTAACCAGGCAAGTCAGTTAAAAGCAAATTCTTATTTACAATGACGGCCTATGGGGAAAGAGAGTTGACTGCCTTGTTCAGGGGCAGAACAACAGATGTTTACCTTGTCAGCTCTGGGATGCTATCCAGCAACCTTTTGGTTACTGGCCCAACACTCTAACCACCCCAAGGCATGAATAAGCATGATTTCCTTTTCTCAAATGCCTGGAGACCAGTGTGGGATTTGTAAGCTACATCTCTCCTACTATTTGGTTGCATACAGTATATTTGTGTGTGTTTGCATAGGGTTCAATCCCCTCATTGGTTTGCATTGGGTTGAAAGGTTAACTGGAACACTAGAATTCTAAACCATTAAAGTGATACCTGGTTATGAATATGCATCGGCTATGGGTGTGCATTACAGAGAGGAGGAGAGAGGGAGAGGTGGTGAAAGAGAGAAGAGAAGAAGAGGCGAGAAAGAGGGCTTGCAGATACTTTCATCATAACTAAGATTTTCTCCTTCATTCCCCCTCAGTTAATTAATCAACTTTTCTCTTTTATGTCTCTCTTGTTCTCCACTAAGCTAGCCAGTCAGCCAGCCAGTCAGCCAGCCAGCCGGTCAGCCAGCCAGCTAGTCAGGACAGTAGATGATGACACAAAGGGACCTCATCATAAAAAACACTGTCTGCACCAGGGTTCATTTTGCCACTCTTTTTTAGATCAGGTCTTAGTCATTTTAACTATGATATCATTAATTCTTAGTCACATTTTTTTTGTCATTTGAATAATGATTTAGTCTAGTTATTGTCAAGATGACAAAAGCAGTCAGCCATTTCAGTCAGCCAAATACCCTTTATTTTTAGTCATATTTTAGTCACATTACATTTGTATTGCCTCGTTAACCTATGCATAACGTCCTTTTGCAGCAGCTAGCCTAGCGGTTAAGAGGGTTGGGCCAGTATCCAAAAGGTCGCTGGTTTGAATCTCCATTCAGACCTAGGTGAAAAATCTGTTGATGTGCCTTTGAGCAAGGCACTTAATCCTAATTGTTCCTGGATAAGAGCGTCTGCTAAATGACTAAATGTAAACATTTATTGAATGATTGTCTTCCCAAAAGGCAGAATAACACATTACTCTGCAGCAGAAATTCAAGAAATATGTTGTTTAATCTAAAATTTCCAAGCAGGAATGCATATTTCAAGATATTTTGATGTGCAACCCAATCCAGTGATTGTCGTGAATTGTGAGTTGAGAATTAGACTATTGTTGTTATGCTCTACTGTTAAATTAGTGCTCCAGACGTTTATGTTTAATTAGTGCTCCAGGCGTTTGTTAAATTCTCTAGATGCTTGTTAAATTAGTGCTCCAGGCGTTTGTTAAATTAGTGCTCCAGATGTTTATGTTAAATTAGTGCTCCAGACTTTTATGTTAAATTAGTGCTCTAGACGTTTATGTTAAATTAGTGCTCTAGGTCTTTATGTGAAATTAGTGCTCTAGACGTTTATGTTAAATTAGTGCTCCAGGCGTTTATGTTAAATTAGTGCTCCAGACATTTATGTTAAATTAGTGCTCCAGGCTTTTATGTTAAATTAGTGCTCCAGATGTTTATGTTAAATTAGTGCTCCAGGCGTTTGTTAAATTAGTGCTCTAGACGTTTATGTTAAATTAGTGCTCCAGGCGTTTATGTTAAATTAGTGCTCCAGGCGTTTATGTTAAATTTGTGCTCCAGGCGTTTATGTTAAATTAGTGCTCCAGATGTTTATGTTAAATTAGTGCTCCAGGCGTTTGTTAAATTAGTGCTCCAGGCGTTTGTTAAATTAGTGCTCCAGGCGTTTGTTAAATTAGTGCTCCAGGCGTTTGTTAAATTAGTGCTCCAGGCGTTTGTTAAATTAGTGCTCCAGGCTTTTATGTTAAATCAGTGCTCTAGACGTTTTTGTTAAATTAGTGCTCCAGATGTTTATGTTAAATTAGTGCTCCAGGCTTTTATGTTAAATTAGTGCTCCAGGTGTTTATGTTAAATTAGTGCTCTAGACGTTTTTGTTAAATTAGTGCTCCAGATGTTTATGTTAAATTAGTGCTCCAGGCGTTTATGTTAAATTAGTGCTCCATACGTTTATGTTAAGTTAGTGCTCCAGGCGTTTATGTTAAATTAGTGCTCCATACGTTTATGTTAAATTAGTGCTCTAGACGTTTATGTTAAATTAGTGCTCCAGACATTTATGTTAAATTAGTGCTCCAGGCGTTTGTTAAATTAGTGCTCCAGGCGTTTATGTTAAATTACTGCTCCAGGTGTTTGTTAAATTAGTGCTCCAGGCGTTTATGTTAAATTAGTGCTCCAGGCGTTTGTTAAATTAGTGCTCCAGGCGTTTATGTTAAATTAGTGCTCCAGGCGTTTGTTAAATTAGTGCTCCAGGCGTTTGTGTTAAATTACTGCTCCAGGTGTTTATGTTAAATTAGCGCTCCAGGCGTTTATGTTAAATTAGTGCTCCAGGTGTTTATGTTAAATTAGCGCTCCAGACGTTTATGTTAAATTAGTGCTCCAGACGTTTATGTTAAATTAGTGCTCCAGGTGTTTATGTTAAATTAGTGCTCCAGATGTTTATGTTAAATTAGTGCTCCAGGCGTTTATGTTAAATTAGTGCTCCAGACGTTTATGTTAAATTAGTGCTCCAGATGTTTATGTTAAATTAGTGCTCCAGGTGTTTATGTTAAATTAGTGCTCCAGGCTTTTATGTTAAATTAGTGCTCCAGGTGTTTATGTTAAATTAGTGCTCCAGACGTTTGTTACAGCAGTGCTCCAGACGTTTGTTACAGCAGTGCTCCAGACGTTTATGAATTGTTGTTAAATGGAGATGAATTTGCCTACATCTTCATGTGCACTAACATCATAGGTTCATTTATTTTGGGGATTATTCACAACATAAGGAAGTGAAAACTCAAAACACATTAGCTAGATCGCTAACACTAGATATAATGCTCACTACTAGTGGTCATGTATTAATCTAACAGTAAATGTAATGTCCTACCTACCACAACCTGCTACGCTATGCACTCACAATGGCCGATGCGCAATTACTCATTCTGCACTCTTCTTATCTTAAAGCCATATCAAATATCTTGATTGTAAAATAGTTGCTATTGAGCTCAATATTAAGAGATGACAAATAAAAAGCACACTCACAGAAAGCTGAGAACAACAGTAATTCCTTCCAAAGCTACTTATTTCCCCTAATTGGATTTTGAGTACATTCAGATGCCTTTTTATCTCTCTCCCGGAGCACTGGACAGACACTTTTATTACAGGAACTAGACAGAACTTTTATTACAGGAACTGAGGAGACACTTTTATTACAGGAACTGAGGAGACACTTTTATTACAGGAACTGAGGGGACACTTTTATTACAGGAACTGAGGAGACACTTTTATTACAGGAACTGAGACGACACTTTTATTACAGGAACTGAGACGACTCTTTTATTACAGGAACTGAGGAGTCACTTTTATTACAGGAACTGAGGAGACTCTTTTATTACAGGAACTGTGGAGACACTTTTATTACAGGAACTGAGGAGTCACTTTTATTACAGGAACTGAGGAGACACTTTTATTACAGGAACTGAGGAGACACTTTTATTACAGGAACTGAGGAGTCACTTTTATTACAGGAACTGAGGAGACACTGTTATTACAGGAACTGAGGAGTCACTTTTATTACAGGAACTGAGGAGTCACTTTTATTACAGGAACTGAGGAGACACTTTTATTACAGGAACTGAGGAGTCACTTTTATTACAGGAACTGAGGAGTCACTTTTATTACAGGAACTGAGGAGTCACTTTTATTACAGGAACTGAGACGACACTTTTATTACAGGAACTGAGACGTCACTTTTATTACAGGAACTGAGGAGTCACTTTTATTACAGGAACTGTGGAGACACTTTTATTACAGGAACTGAGGAGACTCTTTTTTTACAGGAACTGAGGAGTCACTTTTATTGCAGGAACTGAGGAGACTCTTTTATTACAGGAACTGAGGAGACTCTTTTATTACAGAAACTGTGGAGACACTTTTATTACAGGAAATGGACAGACACTTTTATTACAGGAACTGAGGAGTCACTTTTATTACAGGAACTGAGGAGTCACTTTTATTACAGGAACTGAGGAGACACTGTTATTACAGGAACTGAGGAGTCACTTTTATTACAGGAACTGAGGAGTCACTTTTATTACAGGAACTGAGGAGACACTTTTATTACAGGAACTGAGGAGACACTGTTATTACAGGAACTGAGGAGTCACTTTTATTACAGGAACTGAGGAGTCACTTTTATTACAGGAACTGAGGAGACACTTTTATTACAGGAACTGAGGAGTCACTTTTATTACAGGAACTGAGGAGTCACTTTTATTACAGGAACTGAGGAGTCACTTTTATTACAGGAACTGAGACGACACTTTTATTACAGGAACTGAGACGTCACTTTTATTACAGGAACTGAGGAGTCACTTTTATTACAGGAACTGTGGAGACACTTTTATTACAGGAACTGAGGAGACTCTTTTTTTACAGGAACTGAGGAGTCACTTTTATTGCAGGAACTGAGGAGACTCTTTTATTACAGGAACTGAGGAGACTCTTTTATTACAGAAACTGTGGAGACACTTTTATTACAGGAAATGGACAGACACTTTTATTACAGGAACTGAGGAGTCACTTTTATTACAGGAACTGAGGAGTCACTTTTATTACAGGAACTGAGGAGTCACTTTTATTACAGGAACTGAGGAGACTCTTTTATTACAGGAACTGAGGAGTCACTTTTATTACAGGAACTGAGGATACTCTTTTATTACAGGAACTGAGGAGACTCTTTTATTACAGGAACTGTGGAGACACTTTTATTACAGGAAATGGACAGACACTTTTATTACAGGAACTGAGGAGACTCTTTTATTACAGGAACTGAGGAGACACTTTTATTACAGGAACTGAGGAGACTCTTTTATTACAGGAACTGTGGAGACACTTTTATTACAGGAAATGGACAGACACTTTTATTACAGGAATCATGAGGATAATGCACTTTACTGTTAGACCAAATCATGTTTTTTAGCCACCCAAAAAATAGGATTTTTAAAAACTTTTGAGTAAGGTGATCATGTAATGAATGTTCAGCTCGCACATGACCAATTACATATTTCACTCGCACAGCCACTGGGAAGGCGGTCTAAGACACTGCATCTCCGTGCAAGAGGTGTCACTATAATACCTGGTTCAAATCCAGTGTAACATATGGCTGTGATTGAGAGTAGGCACAATTGGCCTAGGTTTGGCTGGAGTAGGCCGTCATTGTAAATAAGAATTTGTTCTTAACTACCTTGGTGCAAATGCTGTCATCTCCTGTGTAAATGTTGCATTTGGGCTTGTTTGAGTCTACATGATAATTAAAGTGTCTCCCTGTTTTCCACTGGGAGAGTAGCCATGGTATTTGCGTCATTGATTTTGTTGCCGCCAGATTGCAAATAACACTGAAAAGATCTCAATCTCTCCAAAAGCTCTTGTCCATTGTCTTGTCTCGTTTTTGTCAACCCAAATGAAAAATATTTTTTGTTTGGTTATAGTTTTTTGGGGCGGGTCTGTTTAGTCAGTTATCGTCTCGTCAATTGCTACTGAAAAATAGGTATTTGACAAATATTTCTCACTATATTAATTAATACTGAACCACTGAACCTCAGCCACAGATCATGTCTCGGGAGATGTCAAGATAAGAAGAAGCCTTCCGCTCTCTGCTCTCAGAGCCAAGGCCCTAACACAATTACTAGTCTGGGGTGATAATAGACGTCCCAGGGAGAAGTTATGGCTTTCACATTTGCTCCTGGTTCTCTATCTCTCTCGCTATCTCTCTTTCTTTCTCTCTAAATCTCTATCTCTATCTCTCTCTCTCTATATATACAGTTGAAGTCGGAAGTTTACATACACCTTAGCCAAATACATTTAAACTCAGTTTTTCACAATTCCTGACATTTAATCCTAGGAAAAATGTCCTGTCTTAGGTCAGTTAGAATCACCACTTTATTTTAAGAATGTGAAATGTCAGAATAATAGTAGAGATAATGATTTATTTCAGCTTTTATTTATTTCATCACATTCCCAGTGGGTCAGAAGTTTACATACACTCACTTAGTATTTGGTAGCATTGCCTTTAAATTGTTTAACTTGGGTCAAATGTTTCAGGAAGCTTTCCACAAGCTTCCCACCATAAGTTGGGTGAATTTTGGCCCATTCCCCCTGACAGAGCTGGTGTAACTGAGTCAGGTTTGAAGGCTTCCTTGCGCGCACACGCTTTTTCAGTTCTGCCCACAAATGTTCTATGGGATTGAGGTCAGGACTTTGTGATGGTTACTCCAATACCTTGACTTTGTTGTCCTTAAGCCATTTTGCCACAACTTTGGAAGTATGCTTGGGGTTTTATATCCACATAATTTTCCATCCTCATGATGCCATCCATTTTGTGAAGTACACCAGTCCCTCCTGCAGCAAAGCACCCCCACAACATGATGTTGCCGCCCTGTGCTTCATGGTTGGGATGGTGTTCTTTGGCTTGCAAGCTTCCTCCTTTTTCCTCCAAACGTAATCAGGTTCATTATGGCCAAACAGTTCTATTTTTGTTTCATCAGACCAGAGGACATTTCTCCAAAAAGTGAGATCTTTGTCCCCATGTGCACTTACAATCCGTAGTCTGGCTTTTTTAGGTTGGTTTTGGAACAGTGGCTTCTTCCTTGCTGAGTGGCCTTTCAGGTTATGTCGATATAGGACTCGTTTTACTGTGGATATAGATACTTTTGTACCTGTTCCCTCCAGCATCTTCACAAGGTCCTTTGCTGTTCTGGAATTGATTTGCAATTTTTGCACCAAAGTACGTCCATCTCCAGGAGACAGAACGCATCTCCTTCCTGAGCGGTATGACGGCCGCGTGGTCCCATGGTGTTTATACTTGCCTACTATTGTTTGTACAGATGAACGTGGTACCTTCAGGCATTTGGAAATTGCTCACAAGGATGACCCAGACATGTGGAGGTCTGCAATTTTTTTTTTCTGAGGTCTTGGCTGATTTCTTTTAATTTTCCCATGATGTCAAGCAAAGAGGCGCTGAGTTTGAAGGTAGGCCTTGAAATACATCCACAGGTACACTTCCAATTGACTCGAATGATAATTATCTGGGAATTTTCCAAGCTGTTTAAAAGCACAGTCAACTCCGTGTATGTAAACTTCTGTCCCACTGGAATTGTGATACAGTGAATTATAAGTGAAATAATCTGTTTGTAAACAATTGTTGGAAAAATGTCTTGTGTCATGCACAAAGTAGATGTCCTAACTAGAGGTCGACCGATTATGATTTTTCAACGCAGATACCGATACCGATTATTGGGAGACAAAAAAACGCTGATACCGATTAATCGCCCAATTAATTTAAAAATGTTTTTGTAATAATGACAATTACAACTACTGAATGAACACTTATTTTAACTTAATATAATACAGCAATAAAATAGCCTCAAATAAACAATGAAACATGTTCAATTTGGTTTAAATAATGCAAAAAAAGTTTTGAAGAAAGTAAAAGTGCAATATGTGCCATGTAAGAAAGCTAACGTTTAAGTTCCTTGCTCAGAACATGAGAACATATAAAAGCTGGTGTTCCTTTTAACATGAGTCTTCAATATTCCCAGGTAAGAAGTTTTAAGTTGTAGTTATTATAGGAATTATAGGACTATTTCTCTCTATCCCATTTGTATTTCATTAGCCTTTGACTATTGGATGTTCTTATAGGCACTTTAGTATTGCCAGTGTAACCGTACAGCTTCCGTCCCTCTCCTCGCTCCTACCTGGGCTCGAACCAGGAACACAACGACAACAGCCACCCTCGAAGCAGTGTTACCCATGCAGAGCGAGGGGAACAACTACTCCAAGTCTCAGAGCGAGTGATGTTTGAAACGCTATTAGCGCGCACCCCGCTAACTAGCTAGCCATTTCACATCGTTACACCAGCCTAATCTTGGGAGTTGATAGGCTTGAAGTCATAAACAGCTGCTGGAAAAACGCACGAAAGTGCTGTTTGAATTAATGCTTATGAGCCTGCTGGTGCCTACAATCGCTCAGTCAGACTGCTCTATCAATTCATAGACTTAATTATAACATAATAACACACAGAAATGCGAGCCGTAGGTCATTAGTATGGTCGAATCCGGAAACTATCATCTCGAAAACAAGACGTTTATTCTTTCAGTGAAATACGGAACCGTTCCGTATTTTATCTAACGGGTGGCATCCATCAATCTAAATATTACTGTTACATTGCACAACCTTCAATGTTATGTCATAATTACGTAAAATTCTGGCAAATTAGTTCGCAATGAGCCAGGCGGCCCAAACTGTTGCATATACCCTGACTCTGCGTGCAATGAACGCAAGAGAAGTGACACAATTTAGCCTGGTTAATATTGCCTGCTAACCTGGATTTATTTTAGCCAAATATGCAGGTTTAAATATATATACTTGTGTATTGATTTTAAGAAAGGCATTGGTGTTTATGGTTAGGTAAACGTTGGAACAACGACAATTATTTTTCGCGAATGCGCACTGCATCGATTATATGCAACACAGGACACGCTAGATAAACTAGTAATATCATCAACCATGTGTAGTTATAACTAGTGATTATGATTGATTAAGTTTAATGCTAGCTAGCAACTTACCTTGGCTTCTTACTGCATTCGCATAACAGGCAGGCTCCTCGTGAGGCAGGTGGTTAGAGCGTTGGACTCGTTAACCGTAAGGTTGCAAGGTTGCAACAGAAAAAAATCAGCAATATCGGCGTCCAAAATTACCGATTTCCGATTGTTATGAAAACTTGAAACCATTCCGATTAATCGGTCGACCTCTAGTCCTAACTGACTTGCCAAAACTATAGTTTGTTAACAAGAAATGTTTGGAGTGGTTGAAAAACTACTTTTAATGACTCCAACCTAAGTGTATGTAAACTTCCGACTATGTGTGTGTGTGTATATATATATATATATATATATGTTATATATATATATGTTTTATATATATATATTATATATATATATATATATGTGTTATATATATATATATATTATATATGTTATATATAATATATATATATATATATATGTGTTATATATATAATATATATATAATATTATATATATGTTTTATATATATATAACACATATATATATATATATATAATATATATATATATTATATATGTTATATATAATATATATATATATGTGTGTTATATATAATATATATATAATATTATATATATGTTTTATATGTTATATATAATATATATAAATATATATATATAATCTCACTATCTCTTTATCTTTCTCATTGTCTCTCTCTAAATTTATCTCGCTATCTCTCTCTCTCTCTCTCGCTATCTCTCTCTCGATATCTGTCTCTGTCTCTCTGCCTGTCTCTCTCTCTCTTCTCTCTCTTTCTCTGTCTCTTTCTCTCTATCTGTCTCGCTAACTCTCTAAAAGTAAAACAGAGATGTACTCAGCTCTTGTAGTCGAGAGAACTTTTAAGCATTCACCCAGGGCTTATTCAATATTATGGTTTGAGCCCTGCATTCTGATTGGCTGAAAGCCATGGTATATCAGACCGTATACCACGGGTATGACAACATTTATTTTACTGCTCTAACTACATTGGGAACCAGTTTATAATAGCAATAAGGCTCCTCAGGGATTTGTGATATATGGCCAATATACCACGGCTAAGGGCTGTATCCAGGCACCCTGCGTTGTCGTGCGCAAGAACAGTCCTTAGCCGTGGTATATTGGCCATATACCACACTTCCTCGGGCCTTATTGCTTCATTTTTTCCTTCCCACTGTTAGTGACTTTTATCTGTCTATTCCTACATTTCCTCAGCTCAACAGTCCTCCCTCCATCCTTCCGTATCGCTTGATCTTGAAAGAGATGCGTGAGCAATCATTTTCTTTCTCTCTCATTCTCTCTCCTCTCTCCTCTCTCTCTCTCATTCTCTCTCATTCTCTCATTCTCTCTCATTCTTTTTCTCTCTCTCTCTCCCCCCCCCCCCCTCTCTCTCTCTCTCTCTCTTTTCTCTCTCTTTCTCTTTTCATGGAAATCACACAGCCACCGTTCTCTCTCTACTCTTCGTGTCTTCCTCTCCTCCACATGGAAATCACACAGCCACCGTTCTCTCCCTACTCATCCTGTCTTCCTCTCCTCCACATGGAAATCACACAGCTGCCATTTGCTTTCTTCTCTTCCTCTCCCACTCTACCTCTCTTTTCCATCTAACAGGCCCCTGTGCCCTGGCCCCTATCACCTCCTACTGTGCTGATCACCTCTTTCTCTCTGTCTTGCTCTCCGTTCACTCGCCACTCACTCCTCATCGTCTCTCCGGGTGTGAGACACACACAAGCAGGCAGGCATGCACACAAACTCGCTTATGCTCTCTCTCTCTCTCTCACTCTCACTCTCACACACACACACACACACACACACACACACACACACACACACACACACACACACACACTGCTCGCCTCTCGCTCCTCTCCTGGTGTGAGACACGGGGCCATTCAATCATCAGCCATTCTAGTCATGAAAGAAAGGTCCAACCAGGAGAGTTTTCACTCAGGTCCAGTTGATCTGGTTGAGAGAGGGCCTTCCTTTCCTTTCTCTTGTATTTCTTGTCCTCATACTCAGCCACTTTTCTTTAGGGTAATGCAGGATAAAGCTCCATCCAGTTGCTGTCAGTTTGCTAGAAGTTTCTGTCTACTCTGCTGACACTACTACTTCTTCCTTTGACAAGGTTCAATTGATTTGAATCTCTGGTCTTGACTTCAAAGCGGCTCCTTTTTCCAATTTTAAAACTTTAGTGAGGTTGGGAGTAACATAAACTTCAGAGAACAAAATCAATTTTGAACAACAGCAGCACAGCTCCAGAGCAACTTGTCTTGAACCACCTTCATTGTGTGGATAAATGTCGCTGTATTCTTTATGCAATACAGACTAGTTGTCTTGCCAGCCATTGTAATGCCAGTTTCTGTGTAATCAGTGATGTCTGTGCCCTGACATTTTCAAGTGGCATTATGGGATGTGTGTGTGTGTGTGTGTGTGTCAGGCGTGACATGTCACACAGATGTGACCCAGATCATGAAGATGAATACTAATACATCCTGTTTCCTGTCTAAAGATGTGGGCGATCCCTCCCCATGGTGGAGATGAAAAGAGAGGAGAAGAGAAGATGACAGAGTGGGGAGGAGAGTAGAGGAGTGGAGGGGTGTGGAGGAGTGTAGAGGAGGGGGAGGAGTGGGGGGGAGGAGTGGGGGGTGTAGAGGAGTGGGGAGGAGTGGAGGGGTGTAGAGGAGTCGGGAGGAGTGGAGGGGTGTAGAGGAGTAGAGGAGTGGAGGGGAGGGGTGTGGAGGAGAGAAGAGGAGTGTGGAAGAGAGAGAAGGGAAGGAGAGCCTCTGATCTCTCCTCCTTCTCCTCTCCTCTCATGTTTAGTCTTGATTTAATCGTAGTCTTTTGATCACAAGGCCTCTCAGTCGAATCAGACAGGACAGGCTGTGCTGCCGGTGGACAGGCGGTAAGGCGGGTAGACAAGGCGGATGTCTGAAACATGTTAGTATAGCTCGCCCCTGTGGCCGCCTCCTTCCTCCCACACTGACCGTTTCAAGCCAACACTCCACTCGCTCTCTGGGCTCCAGTCACAGCGGGATACAATATCAAATGATTAATTTAATCTGGCTGTTCAACACACACACGCGCGCACACACACACACACACACACACACACACACACATATACACACATACACACACACACATGCCTGGGACGGATGTCAACCACTGCTGCCACACTCTGCCACCCTCACTAATTTTGACCAGAAACCTATGGACTCTAGTGCACTATATAGGGAATAGGGTGCCATTTCTGACCTACATCAGCCCAGGGTGGAGAGGCTGCTGGCTGCCTGCTAGATGAATCAAGAGGTTACCAGCCTGCCTGAGCCTCTCTTCATGTTCACACCTCATTACCAGCCTGGGAGAAAGACCTGACATGTTGTCATCTGTTGGCAAGAGCCACTTAGGAGGGGAGAGCAGAGAGAAGCTGTGGTTTGGCGGGGGACATGGATGTGAGGAGAGCCAGCAAGCCTTTCCTGCCCGCAAAAAAAAACATTTGGTATTCATCCTGGAGGGCCTCACACAGACACACACACGCCTCACAAATGCAGTTATGCACAAACACACTTTGAACAAATCACAATTTTCTTTAAATTTTTTAATTTTTTAAATTGTATCTACAGAGGCCCATTATCAGCAACCATCACTCCTGTGTTTCAATGGTACGTTGTGTTAGCTAATCCAAGTTTATCATTATAAAAGGCTAAATGATCATTAGAAAACCCTTTTGCAATTATGTTAGCACAGCTGAAAACTGTTGTACTGATTATAGACGCAATAAAACTGGCCTTCTTTAGACTAGTTGAGTATCAGAATTTGTGGGTTCGATTACAGGCTCAAAAAGGCCCGAAACAAAGAACTTTCTTCTGAAACTGGTCAGTCTATTCTTGTTCTGAGAAATGAAGGCTATTCCATATGAGAAATTGCCAAGAAACTGAAGATCTCGTACAACGCTGTATACTACTCCCTTCACAGAACAGCGCAAAATGGCTCTAACCAGAATAGAAAGAGGGGTGGGAGGCCGCAGTGCACAACTGTGCAAGAGGACAAGTACATTAGAGTGTCTAGTTTGAGAAACAGATGCCTTACAAGTCCTCAACTGGCAGCTTCATTAAATAGTACCTGTAAAACACCAGTCTTAACATCAACAGTGAAGAGGCAACTCCGGGATGCTGGCCATCTAGGCAGAGTTCCTCTGTCCAGTGTCTGTGTTCTTTGCCCAACTTAATATTTTATTTTTATTGGCCAGTCTGAGATATGGCTCTGCCTGAACAGAGTATTTAAATATTGAAATATATTTACCTTCATTTAACAGAGACAGAGACGGAGGTGTTTTGTAGTTATACAAGGTGTCATCATCGCTACATTGCTGGTCAGATGTGGCTGGATTAGAAATATAGAAATATGGGCTTCGTGCCAAATGGAAGCCTATTATCCCTATAGGGAATAGGGTGCCATTTGAGACGAAGCCCTGTCATCTGTCTGGGGAAACAGCACCAGTCTGAGAGACCTACAGCAGAACTATAATAGGAGCATTACTATTGATCTCCAACATGGTCTCTGTCTCGTCTTTGGATCTCTTTCGGAGGCACCACTCTGCTAAAAACTCGAATTTATCTGCTGAGAGGGAGGCCAAGGCCACGTATTCACAAACGTCTCAGAGTCGGAGAACTGGATCAGGTCCCCCACAGCATAGCCTTTAATCACATTCGTTATCTAAACAGTCCAAACTGATCCGAGATCAGCACTTCTACTCTGAGGTGCTGTTTGAATACTTGCCCTGGTTCCCCCTGTTCATTTCTTATTGATTTTTATAACCTTTATTTAACTAGGCAAGTCAGTTAAGAACAAATTCTTATTTACAATGATGGCCTACCCAGGCGTTGCTGGGCCAATTGTGTGCCTCCCTATGGGACTCCCAATCACGGCTGTGATACAGCCTGGAATCAAAACCAGTGCAGTGACGCCTCTTGCACTGAGATGCAGTGCCTAGGACCGCTGGATCACTCAACAACACAGCTACGGTTGTGGAATACAAGTACACTCTTATAGGCCTTTAATGTTTTTCATTACAATTCAAAAAAACACAAAACTGATCCTAGATCAGCTTCTACTCAGTGACTCTTTAATGAAAACTGATCCAGTAACTCCCACTGACCCTTCTTCATCATATTCAGTAAAATAGCAGAGAAATGACTAAAGAACAGAGTAATTCACAACACTGAGTCTTGTATATGCAGACAGACTGTGTGTGGTGCCTGCTTTCACAGTTAGTGGCTAATTATTTGCCAAGGGAAATATTACCATTTGTTCAGAGAGAGAGAGAGAGATCTTTGTCAGTTTGTTTCTAAGCTTCCTTCAGGGAATCCTCTTAGAAGGTGTTGTGTGTGTTCCCCTTGAAGAGCTGTCTAATCTTCAACAATACAACTGTATCAATCTGTGCTTGGCTGGAAACCCATGTTTTTATGACTCAATATTCCCTAAACACCACGTACTAAACACATGACAGACAGGGAGTTAAGTGGCTGTGTGTGTTGAGATGTAATAATGGCTTGTCTCTGGTGCTGGCTGGTAATTGAAGCAGCCTGTGATTGGGGTTCAGTTGCTGCCATCTTGATGTGTGTTTGTGTGTGTGTGTGTGTGTGTGTGTTGAGATGTAATAATGGCTTGTCTCTGGTGCTGGCTGGTAATTGAAGCAGCCTGTGATTGGGGTTCAGTTGCTGCCATCTTGATGTGTGCGTGCATGCGTGCGTGCGTGTGAGATTGGGGTTGAGATAGAGCCATCTCGCTGAGTGTTGGGTAGACATGTCATCATCAGCTGCTGCTTTTAAGGAGATGACACTTGAAGACAAACACACACACCTAAAGAGGACACTTCAGAGATGCTATGAGAGCCTTATTTCATTCCGGTCCCAGCGTCGGACCCAAGCAGTATATCAGAGTAGAGTGGACTTGAAGTGTTGTTATGTTGTGTGGTCTCCTTACCTGGTTTCTTCTCTGTTATTGCTGTCGTAATTCACTCTCTCTCTCTTTTGATCTTTCTCTTATTTTTTTCTCTCTCTCATTTTCCCTCTCTCTCTCTCCATCTAATAGCTTCCATCATTACATTTTTTTCTGTGTTTTTTCTTGACTCTGTAATGATATCATGTAAAAGTGGGATTATTATGTTACATCTATTATCATGGGACATCTATTATCATGTTACATCTATTATCATGTTACATCTATTATCATGTTACATCTATTATCATGTTACATCTATTATCATGTTACATCTATTATCATGTGACATCTATTATCATGTGACATCTATTATCATGTGACATCTATTATCATGTGACATCTATTATTATGGGATGGCAGGTAGCCTAATGGTTAGAGCATTAGGCCATTAACCGGAATGTTCCTGAATCGACTCCCCGAGCTGACAAGGTAAAAATCTGTTGTTCTGCTCCTGAGCAAGGCAGTTAACCCACTGATCCTAGACCAGTTAACCCACTGATCCTAGACCAGTTAACCCACTGATCCTAGACCAGTTAACCCTCTGTTCCTCGGGCGCCGTGGCTGTCGATTAAGGCAGCGCCCCGCACCTCTCTGATTCAGAGGGGTTGGGTTAAATGCGGAAGATGCATTCAGTTGGACAACTGACTAGGTATCCCCCTTTCCCTATTATTATGGGACATATTTTATAATGTTACATGTATTATTATGGGACATCTATTATTATGGGACATAATAATATTATGGGACATCACCAATGCTTTCAGTTTCACACATCACATCTCTAAGACGAGTATGGGAATAAGACAGAGAGATAGAGGCTGGAGGGAAGTGAAGAGGAGGAGGAGGGAAGTAGACAGACGAGACAATATGTTTAGCAAGATAGATGATGGGTCTGTCTTAGTGAAAAAGTTGATTCAAAGAAAGACTTTAAGAGAACTGATGACAAAGTAAATAACTTTTTGACTAAATTCACTACAACGGTGTCCTCGACAACACAGCTATTGTTGTGGAATACAAGTACACCCTATTGTAAATTATAATATGCTGAAATTATAGAGGAGGACAATCAGTGCCTCTCCAGCATTACTCATGTAATAATGTTGTCGTATTTTCCAAACACAAGCTTTTGAGATGATAGATGCTGTATCTACAACATAATGCTTTTCACACTACTGAGCCAAACCGAGCTGTACTGAGCCAAACCGAGCTGTACTGAGCCAAACCGAGCTGTACTTAGCCAAACCAAGCTGTACTGAGCCAAACCAAGCTGTACTGAGCCAAACCAAGCTGTTCTGAGCCAAACCAAGCTGTTCTGAGCCAAACCGAGCTGTACGGAGCCAAACCGAGCTGTACTGAGCCAAACCAAGCTGTACTGAGCCAAACCAAGCTGTACCGAGCCAAACCAAGCTGTACCGAGCCAAACCAAGCTGTACCGAGCCAAACCAAGCTGTACCGAGCCAAACCAAGCTGTACCGAGCCAAACCAAGCTGTACCGAGCCAAACCAAGCTGTACTGAGCCAAACCAAGCTGTACTGAGCTGGCCTGGTTATACCAGACCTACTGCTTGTGTGAAAGGTTATTCCTGATTGAGAGCATGTACTGTATATGCAGAACCAGGTAAATGATAACACCATTAGGTAGATACAGTAGGTGACAGACTGCATCCCTCATAGCCATTATATAAATCATTGGTACCCATGCACACCTTAATGGGATATGAATTTATTTTAAATTGACCTCCATCTCATCTGCTCCATACTGCAAATCATCTATTTTCTGTGCCAAATGTTGTTGTTTTTAGATTAAATCATGCTTATTTGAAATATCTTCATAGTTTTCATACCTCCTTACTCATGATGGTAAATTTGTGTGTACCCCTTTAAGAGCGTCCAGCGAATCTGCCCAGGAAAGAACAACATGTGGTTCCGGTAAAATAGGTCTTTAGGTTTGGGCTACAGATGAGTGTTTTTCTGCATTGTAAAGGTGTAACCACGGACACAAACCCATGCTCCTTTTGTTTATATGGCAGAGGCTGTGTTATACATTAGGTAAGGCCAGAGCCATATATTAAGAAATAAATGACTGGCTGAGCCTAATCACACTTGCCTGTGGTAATGGTTTTAAAAATGGAAAAAAGTACAAACGTACAAATTACTTTGCTCGTGATGCTCGCCCCTCAAATGATACAATTCCATGGAGGCGGTTCAGAGGAGGACGGCTCATAATAATGGCTGGAACGGAGCAAATGGATTGGCATCAAACACCTGGAACCAATGTGTTTGGTACCCTTCCACTGATGCCGCTCCAGCCATTACCACAAGTTCGTCTTTCCCAATTAAGGTGCCACCAACCTCCTGTGATACAATTACAGTGCCTTGCAAAAGTATTCATCCCCCGTGTCGTTTTTCCTATTTTGTTGCATTACAACCTGTAATTTAAATTGATTTTCTAACTGACAGACACAAAATAGTCCAAATGGGTCAAGTGAAATGAAAAAATAAAACTTGTTTCAAAAAATTATAAAAAAAGAAAGAATTAAAAGTGGTGCCCTTTTCTATGAAGCCCCTAAATAAGATCTGGTACAACCAATTACCTTCAGAAGTCACATAATTAATTGGGCATCACCAAGCAAGCGGCACCATGAAGACCAAGGAGCTCTCCAAACAGGTCAGGGACAAAGTTGTGCCGAAGTACAGATCAGGGTTGGGTTATAAAAAAATATATCCGAATCTTTGAACATCCCACGGAGCACCATTAAATCCATTATAAAAAAAATAGAAAGAATATGGCACCACAACAAACCTGCCAAGACAGGGCCGCCCACCAAAACTCAGACCAGGCAAGGAGGGCATTAATCAGAGAGGCAACAAAGAGACCAAAGATAACCCCGAAGCAGCTGCAAAGCTCCACAGCTGAAATTGGAGTATCTGTCCATAGGACCACTTTAAGCCATATACACTCCACAGAGCTGGGCTTTATGGAAGAGCGGCCAGAAAAAAGCCATTGCTTAAAGAAGAAAATAAGCAAACACGTTTGATGTTCGCCAAAAGGCATGTGGGAGACTCCCCAAACATATGGAAGAAGGTACTCTGGTCAGATGAGACTAAAATTGAGCTTTTTGGCCATCAAGGATAACGATATGTCTGGCGCAAACCCAACACCTCTCATCACCCAGAGAACACCATCCACAGTGAAGCATGGAGGTGGCAGCATCATGCTGTGGGGATGTTTTTCATCATCAGGGACTAGGAGACTAATAATGGAATAATGAATAATGGAGGAATAATGAATAATGAATGGCGCTAAATACAGGGACCTTTTTCAGTCTTCCAGAGATTTGAGACTGGGACGGAGTTTCACCTTCCAGCAGGACAATGGCCCTAAGCATACTGCTAAAGCAACACTTGAGTGGTTTAAGGGTGGTTTAAACATTTAAATGTCTTGGAATGGCCTAGTCAAAGCCCAGACCTCAATCCAATTGAGAATCTGTGGTATGACTTAAAATTGCTGTACATCAGAGGAACCCATCCAACTTGAAGGAGCTGGAGCAGTTTTGCCTTTTGCAAAAATACCAGTGGCTAGATGTGCCAAGCTTATAGAGACATATCTCAAGAGACTTGCAGCTGTAATTCCTGCAAAAGGCGGTTCTACAAAGTATTGACTTTGGGGGGGGGGGGGGGGGGGGTGAAAACTTGAGCGTGCATAACTATTCAGTTTTTTGGGGCTTAATAAGAACTATTCTGAATCTTCAAAGTGGTAGGCATGTTGTGTAAATCAAATGTGTAAATCAATTTTAATTCCAAGTTGTAAGGCAACAAAAATAGGAAAAATGCCAAGGGGGGGTGAATATTTTTGCAAGACACTGTTTAACAACAACCTGAGCACACTGGACTTGAAACAGTGCTACAGATGTAACCATGTGCCATTTGATGTTTCATCTGATCATGTTTCATCTGAAGCTCCCAAGTCGAAATTCCATGTTCATTTCCACAGGTCACATTTGTAAGTGAGTGTTCAAAACAATTATCAAGATTAGGAAAAGTTTTGTGGCACACCTGAGAGTTCCTCAAGGCATCGCGGTTGCCCACTGGGCAAAATCCAGTTGAATCGACGTTGTTTCCACATCATTTCAACACAAAAGTTCAATGTGATGATGTTGAATCAACTGATTGGATTTAGAAAACAGTAAACAATTTAAGGGAATTTCATATTGTCATTTTTTTCATATTTAACCTACATCCGATGACATGCTGAATTTTCTGTTCAGATTTCACGTTAGTTGAACCCAGTGGGCCCCAGGACAGAGTTTCTCGGTGATCATTGAAGAAGAGTATGTTCTCTCCTTGAGCTTTCTCAAATCAAATCACAGTTTATTGGTCACATATTTAGAAGATGTTATTGCGGGTGTAGCGAAATGCTTGTGTTCATTGCTCCAACTGTGAAGTAATATCTAACAATTCACAACAATATACACAAATCTAAAAGTAAAATAACGGAATTAAGAAATATATAAATATTAGGATGAGCAATGTCAGTGGCAGTAGAAATAAATACAGTAGAAATGTTTTTATTTTATCTTTATTTAACTAGGCAAGTCAGTTAAGAACAAATTCTTATTTACAATGACGGCCTAGGAACAGTGGGCAGGGGCAGAACGACAGACTCGGGGGTTTGAACTTGCAACCTTCCGGTTACTAGTCCAACACTCTAACCACTAGGCTACCCTGCCGCCCTGTATATATACAGTATATACATACAGAATTTGTTCTTAACTGACTTGCCTAGTTAAATAAAGGTCAAATATACACAGACAGTATATACATATACATATGAGATGAGTAAATCAGTATGTAAACATGATTAAAGTGACTAGTGTTCCATTTAAAGTGACCAGTGATTCCATGTCTATGTATACAGGGCAGCAGCCTCTAAGGTGCAGGGTTGAGTAACCGGGTGGTAGCTGGCTATCGATGGCTGTTTAACAGTCTGATGGCCTTCAGATGGAAGCTGTTTTTCAATCTCTCTGTTCCCAGTTTTGATGCACCTGTACTGACCTCGCCTTCTGGATGACAGCGGGGTGAACAGGCAGTGGCTCAGGTGGTTGTTGTCCTTGATGATCTTTTTGGCCTTTCTGTGACATCGGGAGGTGTAGGTGTCCTGGAGGGCAGGCAGTTTGCCCCCGGTGATGTGTTGGGCAGACCACACCACCCTCTGGAGAGCCCTGCGGTGCGAACCAGGCCTTGATACAGTCCGACAGGATGCTCTCAGTTGTGCATTTCTGAAAGTTTGTGAGGGTCTTAGGGGCCAAACCAAATTGATTCAGCCTCCTGAGGTTAAAGAGGCGCTGTTGCACCTTCTTCACCACGCTGTCTGTGTGGGTGGACCATTTCAGATCGTCAGTGATGTGTACGCCGAGGAACTTGAAGCTTTCCACTTCGGTCCCATCAGTGTGGAAACGGCTTTTTTCCTGAAGTCCACCCAAACCCAGACCCATCAGGATCATTAGACTAGATGGAGAAAACGATTGACATGAATTCAACAGGAAGACGATAGCCTACTCTTCATTAGAAATCACATATTTAGAAATTGTAACATTTGCTCAAATATTTCAAGAAGCAGCAGTGGGGACAGAACTAATACTGTTAAGTTTTAAAAAGATATATATATATATATATAATTTGCTGCAGCTGTTTTGTTATTTCCTCCAGCAAGTAGCAGTACAGAGACAGGTGAATATAACTTGGATGCCCATTGCCAACACCATGCAGGAGCACTTTCCCACATGACAAAATACTACAGTTTTACTATAGAATACTACAGTACTTACTATAGAATTATTTAGTAAACTGTCGTATACTATACCACACTGTAGTATCCCTCGATCATGTGTAATACTCACTATAGTATGTCCGAGTATGCTGTAGAATACTGTCGTATTTACTATAGTAATGTCCACAGAAACACTACAGTTTTTTAACTGTAGTAATACTACAGTATTAAATGTGCATATACTATACCATCGCCCTCCCTGTAGCTCAATTTGTCCCACTCATAGGTTAGAAAGTACAGACCGTATGTTGTGTTCCCTACGGGTTATGGAAAAGAGAAGAAGCTCTGAACCTCTCTGTTCAGACCCCAGTCCTACCTACAGTATTTACTAATTTACTCAGTAGTAGGTTTCCTCAATGAGAAAGCCCTCACTTCTAAGTCAATGGAGGCACAGTGATGCCGAAATGTTGGTAAAAAAAACAAGAACACTATAGTAAATATACTAGAGTAATGATCGTGAAAACTCTACAGTAAATACCATAGTCCTCAAAACAAACTACAGTGAATAGTATAGTATTGATACCATAGTATACTATAGTATTTTTTCATGTGGGCTGGTATACGCTCTGTAATGGTGCTGGCGGTTAATGCATAGACAGTCTTTGAAAAGTGAGCAGTGGAGTGTTTCATGTCTACCAGACGGAGACTTTCAAAGACTGTCCCCTTCTCATTTCACTGTCTAGTGTGTGTGTGTGTGTGTGTGTGTGTGTGTGTGTGTGTGTGTGTGTGTGTGTGTGTGTGTGTGTGTGTGTGTGTGTGTGTGACATACAGAAGGAAGGGAGCCCGGGGGTACGAGACCACAGTGTTTTCAAAGATTGCACTTTATTACAGTGCAGAAGATTGGTCTGGACAAGGATCACTACTTCTCTCTCCGCCTCCCTCTCTTTTTCTCTTTATCATTCTGTCTCTCTCTCTCTTTCTGTCACTCTCTTTCTCACTCAACTTTTTCCCTCTATCTCTCTTTCATTCTCTGTCTCTGTCTCTCTCTCTGTCTCCCTCTTTCTATTTCTCTCTCTCTGTCTCTCTGTCTCTGTCTGTCTCTCTCTCTGTCTCCCTCTTTCTATTTCTCTGTCTCTCTCTCTTTCTCTCTATCTCTGTTTCCCTCTTTTTATTTCTCTCTCTCTCTCTCTCTCAATCCTCATATCCCCGACAGACAGTCAGAGCTATTATCCCGATGGCTAAGATTAAATATAAAAGAAAATAAAGAAATAAGGCTAGCATGATAAATGGTGAAAGTTATCTTATTAAAACTGGAGAGAGAGCAGAACATTCACACTGGTGGGAGGAGGGTAGGAGAGGAGGAGAGGAATGGGATGAGGGCTGGAGAGGGGAGGAGGGAAGGAGAGGATCCACTCAACCTGTTGGCCCCTGTGTGTACGTGTGTGTGGGCATATTGTTATTCCTACCTGTCTTGTGAATGTTGTTGTTGATATATGTAGTATTGGAAACATTGATGTCAATAATGCATCTCTACAGAGAGGGAGAAAACCAAGGGCTCAGTCATGCGTCACTTCCATTATCCAGACCATCACCATCTGTCAGTCTCTGGCTCATCAGCATAGCTTCAGACTTAATGAGGCCTCTCTTTCCATCCAAACAAGCAAAGACTATATGCAGTCCATTTTGTTGCGGTTGGCATTGACGGCACATCTTCAAGACTGATTTAATTACCTTTCTCTCCTCAGTTATTTATTTATGCTCAGCAACCGCTCAGGTTGTTGTCCTGACATTAATGTGTGTTCAATAACCTCTCAAACCTTGGCTAGGCTAGGGAAATAGGGAAGGGCAGAGACATGAGGATAGGGAAGGGCAGAGAGATGAGGCTTGGGAAATAGGGAAGGGCAGAGACACGAGGCTAGGGAAATAGGGAAGGGCAGAGACACGAGGCTAGGGAAATAGGGAAGGGCAGAGAGATGAGGCTTGGGAAATAGGGAAGGGCAGAGAGATGAGGCTAGGGAAATAGGGAAGGGCAGAGACACGAGGCTAGGGAAATAGGGAAGGGCAGAGACACGAGGCTAGGGAAATAGGGAAGGGCAGAGAGATGAGGCTTGGGAAATAGGGAAGGGCAGAGAGATGAGGCTTGGGAAATAGGGAAGGGCAGAGAGATGAGGCTAGGGAAATAGGGAAGGGCAGAGACACGAGGCTAGGGAAATAGGGAAGGGCAGAGAGATGAGGCTTGGGAAATAGGGAAGGGCAGAGAGATGAGGCTAGGGAAATAGGGAAGGGCAGAGACATGAGGCTAGGGAAATAGGGAAGGGCAGAGACACGAGGCTAGGGAAATAGGGAAGGGCAGAGACACGAGGCTAGGGAAATAGGGAAGGGCAGAGAGATGAGGCTTGGGAAATAGGGAAGGGCAGAGAGATGAGGCTTGGGAAATAGGGAAGGGCAGAGAGATGAGGCTAGGGAAATAGGGAAGGGCAGAGACACGAGGCTAGGGAAATAGGGAAGGGCAGAGAGATGAGGCTTGGGAAATAGGGAAGGGCAGAGAGATGAGGCTAGGGAAATAGGGAAGGGCAGAGACATGAGGCTAGGGAAATAGGGAAGGGCAGAGAGATGAGGCTTGGCAAATAGGGAAGGGCAGAGAGATGAGGCTAGGGAAATAGGGAAGGGCAGAGAGATGAGGCTTGGGAAATAGGGAAGGGCAGAGAGATGAGGCTTGGGAAATAGTGAAGGGCAGAGAGATGAGGCTTGGGAAATAGGGAAGGGCAGAGAGATAAAGTTAGGGAAATAGGGAAGTGCAGAGAGATGAGGCTAGGGAAATAGGGAAGGGCAGAGAGATGAGGCTAGGGAAATAGGGAAGGGCAGAGAGATGAGGCTTGGGAAATAGGGAAGGGCAGAGAGATGAGGCTAGGGAAATAGGGAAGGGCAGAGAGATTAGGCTAGAGAAATAGGGAAGGGCAGAGAGATGAGGCTAGGCTAGAGAAATAGGGAAGGGCAGAGAGATGAGGCTAGGCTAGAGAAATAGGGAAAGGCAGAGAGATGAGGCTAGGCTAGTGAAATAGGGAAGGCAGAGATGATGCTAGAGAAATAGGGAAGGGCAGAGAGATGAGGCTAGGGAAATAGGGAAGGGCAGAGGGATGAGGCTAGGGAAATAGGGAAGGGCAGAGATGAGGCTAGGCTAGAGAAATAGAGAAGGGCAGAGAGATGAGGCTAGGCTAGAGAAATATGGAAGGGCAGAGATGATGCTAGGGAAATAGGGAAGGGCAGAGATGTGTATAGGCTAGAGAAATAGGGAAGGGCAGAGAGATGAGGCTAGAGAAATAGGGAAGGGCAGAGAGATGAGGCTAGGGAAATAGGGAAGGGCAGAGGGATGAGGCTTGGGAAATAGGGAAGGGCAGAGAGATGAGGCTAGGCTAGAGAAATAGAGAAGGGCAGAGAGATGAGGCTAGGCTAGAGAAATAGGGAAGGGCAGAGAGATGAGACCAGGGAAATAGGGAAGGGCAGAGAGATGAGGCTTGGGAAATAGGGAAGGGCAGAGAGATGAGGCTAGAGAAATAGGGAAGGGCAGAGAGATGAGGCTAGGCTATAGAAATAGGGAAGGGCAGAGAGATGAGGCTAGGGAAATAGGGAAGGTCAGAGAGAGGTTGGGTTTTGTTGTGTTGTATTTTCAAAGCTTGGCTAGACAGGCTGTAGATGTAAATGAGTGTTTGTTCAAAGCAGGAACACCTGGTCAAACTAAGGTCGTGACGATCTCCTTTTCAAATCCAGTATATGGAAAACATGTTCTCCAGAAAATAAATAGGCCTGATATTTGTGCACTGTTGAATGCTTTTGGCATACTTTGTGTGCAATGGAAGTTTCAGCCAGATGGTCTTTGTCAGGTCAACGTAATTTGAGTTGAATGTAAGACAGTGTTTTTGTACTCTGTGCATGGAGAATGTCTATCTCATGCCAAAATAAATACATTTCAGAGATATTATCATGCCTGTTATCCATCTAGCCATTTCTAGCTTAGGGTTCTGAGGCGGTGGCATTCCACACAGATCAGACCGAGTAATAATTCCGGGCATCGCTAGGGTCAGACCGATGTCAGATATTGAATAACTCATCTCTCTAGTAAATTACATTTATTTCAACAATCCTAATTACATTTCTGACATCACTATCAGAATCTATCAAATGTATTTATAAAGCCCTTCTTACATCAACCGATGTCACAAAGTGCTGTACAGAAACCCAGCCTAAATCTCCCAAACAGCAAGCAATGCAGGTGTAGAAGCGTTGTAGAATAAATGTGGACCGTATCTAAATGATCCTGCTTCCCAAATGGAACCCTATAGCCTTTATTGGATATTGGGGATTGGATATTGGATATTGGGGATTGGATATTGGGGATTGGATATTGGGGATTGGATATTGGGGATTGGGGATTGGATATTGGGGATTGGCTATTGGATATTGGGGATTGGGGATTGGGTATTGGATATTGGGGATTGGCTATTGGATATTGGGGATTGGCTATTGGGTATTGGATATTGGGGATTGGCTATTGGGTATTGGATATTGGGTATTGGATATTGGGGATTGGATATTGGGGATTGGCTATTGGGGTTTGGGTATTGGATATTGGGGATTGGCTATTGGGTATTGGGGATTGGCTATTGGATAGTGGGGATTGGATATTGGATATTGGGGATTGGCTATTGGGTATTGGATATTGGGGATTGGATATTGGGTATTGGATATTGGGTATTGGATATTGGGTATTGGATATTGGGGATTGGCTATTGGGGATTGGGTATTGGATATTGGGGATTGGATATTGGATATTGGGGATTGGCTATTGGATATTGGGGATTGGCTATTGGGTATTGGGGATTGGCTATTGGATATTGGGGATTGGATATCGGATATTGCGGATTGGCTATTGGGTATTGGATATTGGATATTGGATATTGGGGATTGGCTATTGGATATTGGGGATTGGATATTGGATATTGGGGATTGGCTATTGGGGATTGGGGATTGGATATTGGGGATTGGCTATTGGGGATTGGCTATTGGATATTGGATATTGGGGATTGGATATTGGATATTGGGGATTGGCTATTGGATATTGGGGATTGGATATTGGATATTGGGGATTGGCTATTGGGGATTGGGGATTGGATATTGGGGATAGGATATTGGGTATTGGATATTGGGTATTGGATATTGCGGATTGGCTATTGGGTATTGGATATTGGATATTGGATATTGGGGATTGGCTATTGGATATTGGGGATTGGATATTGGATATTGGGGATTGGCTATTGGGGATTGGGGATTGGATATTGGGGATTGGCTATTGGGGATTGGCTATTGGATATTGGATATTGGGGATTGGATATTGGATATTGGGGATTGGCTATTGGATATTGGGGATTGGATATTGGATATTGGGGATTGGCTATTGGGGATTGGGGATTGGATATTGGGGATAGGATATTGGGTATTGGATATTGGGTATTGGATATTGGGGATTGGCTATTGGGTATTGGATATTGGATATTGGGTATTGGATATTGGGGATTGGCTATTGGGTATTGGATATTGGATATTGGGTATTGGATATTGGATATTGGGGATTGGGTGCCAAATGGGGCACATACTTCAAGATATTGATTTTAAAGTGATATGAAAACAGTTTTGGTAAATGCCAGGGGCAGCATTAAAATGACTCAAGGCTACAACTACAATGAGCTTAAAACATTCGGAACGGATTGAAAAATAGACTTAAAAGAGGATGGAGTACAGAGACTACGGCTGTTACGGTGACCGTAGGTGGTCACGAGCCATAATGGCAGTCAAATGCCACGTGACCGCCTAGTCACGGTAATTAGGCTTCTCCAAGCTCTGATGCTGTTGCTGGTCATCAGGAGCCTACCAAACTTGCTAACTGAGGCATTATCAAGTGCTTGTCAAATTGTGAATGAGAGACTGATGAAGTGTGTACAGCCTGTGCAAATAACACAGCAGAGATGATGCCTTTTCATGCCACATTTTTCAAATCATCCTTAGTCGTGTCATGCAGCCTTAGAATGTATTAAAAATCAATACATAACAAACATTTGTATCACAACTTAAAGTTGCATAAGTAACTCTAAATTAAGCATATAGGAGTACCTGTTTCTTTGTTAACTGCTCAACACAGAATAGCCGCATGTGCGCACTAACTCAAATCGTTTAGAGAAAATGTCTGTTCTATTTTATTCAGCTATGTTCAATTGAATTCTTCATGTAAAATAATACAAAATAATACCACGCAAATCTAAGCAAGTCTGTTAGATGAACTAGTGTAGCTCACAGGCTGTGAGCTTCATAGGGGAAAGAATCTGACTGATCAATGCTAATGGGTGGTTTAAATGAACCTTTAATGGTATTGCTGTTCAAAAACACTTGATGGGCAAACTTTGCCAGGTCAGGGCCTAACATAAGGACAACTCAGAGTATGGTATTCTGTTCTTCTGAAATAGACTACATTTTCTTCATGTCATGTTTCATTAGACCTGTCTAAAATAAATATTTTTTTTTTTTTTTTGTAATGGTGTAGGCTATATTACATGGATGTATTACTTTTTCAAATATAGATGTTTCAAAGGTCTACATCAGTGGCTTGTAGGCTATGCGTGGAAGCCAAGAGATGCTAAATGTGTTTGTTAATTAATGGTCAATTACCTTGGGGCCGGCAGTTATTTGCTTGACAATCACCGGCTGACAAATCGTCATGACCGCCATAGCCTTAATAGAGCCCAAAGGGTACCTGAGTAACACCCCTATCTATGGTAAACCATGCCTATAGTACCACAACACTGCACTACAAGAATCCATACCCCAGTCCAGACCAAATAAAATCAGTTGAGGGGCTGCATTTGGCCCTCAGACCGTATGTTGGAGACCCCTGACCTAGAGAAATGGTCACAATATGTAGTGTGAAGGTCTATCACAAATACTACACTTCAAGACGCCATATTCTCCTAGAGCAATGGTCACAATGCTGTCTTTGTCACTGCAAAAAACAACCCTCATCAGAGCTCCCCAAGCTGGCGCTGTTTGATATCCTAACCAGAGCTCCCACAGCTAGCACTGTTTGGTATCCTCACCAGGGCTCCCTCAGCTAGCGCTATTTGATATCCTCACCAGGGCTCCCTCAGCTAGCGCTGTTTGATATCCTCACCAGGGCTCCCTCAGCTAGCGCTGTTTGATATCCTCACCAGAGCTCCCACAGCTAGCGCTGTTTGATATCCTCACCAGGGCTCCCTCAGCTAGCGCTGTTTGATATCCTCACCAGAGCTCCCCCAGCTAGCGCTGTTTGATATCCTCCCCAGAGCTCCCCCAGCTAGCGCTGTTTGATATCCTCACCAGAGCTCCCCCAGCTAGCGCTGTTTGATATCCTCACCAGAGCTCCCCCAGATAGCGCTGTTTGATATCCTCACCAGCTAGCGCTGTTTGATATCCTCACCAGAGCTCCCACAGCTAGCGCTGTTTGATATCCTCACCAGAGCTCCCACAGCTAGCGCTGTTTGATATCCTCCCCAGAGCTCCCCCAGCTAGCGCTGTTTGATATCCTCACCAGAGCTCCCCCAGCTAGCGCTGTTTGATATCCTCACCAGAGCTCCCCCAGCTAGCGCTGTTTGATATCCTCACCAGCTAGCGCTGTTTGATATCCTCACCAGAGCTCCCCCAGCTAGCGCTGTTTGATATCCTCACCAGAGCTCCCCCAGCTAGCGCTGTTTGATATCCTCACCAGAGCTCCCCCAGCTAGCGCTGTTTGATATCCTCACCAGAGCTCCCCCAGCTAGCGCTGTTTGATATCCTCACTTCTTTTCAGCTATTTGTCTCATGAAGCCCTGAGTGTTCTATGTTATACTGTCTCTCTCTTCATGTCTCATAAAGCCCTGAGTGTTCTATGTTATACTGTCTCTCTCTTCATGTCTCATAAAGCCCTGAGTGTTAAATGGTATACTGTCTTTGTTCGGCTCCTTTCATTTCACACTGACAATGGACAGTACACACTTTTATTACTTTGAATTCTAGTGATATTGAAGGATCGTTTTCAGAGAAAAGGGAGAAAAGGGAGAAAAGGAGGGAGTGATTTTATATGTACCGTGTGTGGGTGTGGGTGTGGATGTGCGTGCGAGGCATTGTAATTATCCGTTTGCTCTCCCCTACAGTAGTTATATCACCATCTCTATCCTACAGTAGTTATATCACCATCTCTATCCTACAGTAGTTATATCACCATTTCTATCCTACAATAGTTATATCACCATCTCTGTCCTACAGTAGTTATATCACCATCTCTGTAAATCACCATCTCTGTCCTACAGTAGTTATATCACCATCTCTGTATATCACCATCTCTATCCTACAGTAGTTATATCACCATCTCTGTGTATCACCATCTCTATCCTACAGTAGTTATATCACCATCTCTGTCCTTCAGTAGTTATATCACCATCTCTGTCCTTCAGTAGTTATATCACCATCTCTATCCAACAGTATTTATATCACCATCTCTATCCTACAGTAGTTATATCACCATCTCTGTATATCACCATCTCTATCCTACAGTAGTTATATCACCATCTCTGTCCTTCAGTAGTTATATCACCATCTCTGTCCTACAGTAGTTATATCACCATCTCTGTCCTACAGTAGTTATATCACCATCTCTGTCCTACAGTAGTTAAATCACCATCTCTGTGTATCACCATCTCTATCCTACAGTAGTTATATCATCATCTCTATCCTACAGTTGTTATATCACCATCTATGTTATATCACCACCATAGTTATATCACCATCTCTGTCCTACAGTAGTTATATCACCATCTCTGTATATCACCATCTCTGTCCTTCAGTAGTTATATCACCATCTCTGTCCTTTAGTAGTTATATCACCATCTCTATCCAACAGTATTTATATCACCATCTCTATCCTACAGTAGTTATATCACCATCTCTGTATATCACCATCTCTATCCTACAGTAGTTATATCACCATCTCTGTCCTTCAGTAGTTATATCACCATCTCTGTCCTACAGTAGTTATATCACCATCTCTGTCCTACAGTAGTTATATCACCATCTCTGTCCTACAGTAGTTAAATCACCATCTCTGTGTATCACCATCTCTATCCTACAGTAGTTATATCATCATCTCTATCCTACAGTTGTTATATCACCATCTATGTTATATCACCACCATAGTTATATCACCATCTCTGTCCTACAGTAGTTATATCACCATCTCTGTATATCACCATCTCTGTCCTTCAGTAGTTATATCACCATCTCTGTCCTTTAGTAGTTATATCACCATCTCTATCCAACAGTATTTATATCACCATCTCTATCCTACAGTAGTTATATCACCATCTCTGTATATCACCATCTCTATCCTACAGTAGTTATATCACCATCTCTATCCGACAGTAGTTATATCACCATCTCTATCCGACAGTAGTTATATCACCATCTCTGTTCTACAGTAGTTAAATCACCATCTCTGTGTATCACCATCTCTATCCTACAGTAGTTATATCACCATCTCTATCCTACAGTTGTTATATCACCATCTCTGTATATCACCATCTCTATCCTACAGTAGTTATATCACCATCTCTATCCTACAGTAGTTATATCACCATCTCTGTGTATCACCATCTCTATCCTACAGTAGTTATATCACCATCTCTATCCGACAGTAGTTATATCACCATCTCTGTATATCACCATCTCTGTCCTTCAGTAGTTATATCATTATCTCTGTCCTACAGTAGTTATATCACCATCTCTGTCCTACAGTAGTTATATCACCATCTCTGTATATCACCATCTCTATCCTACAGTAGTTATATCACCATCTCTATCCTACAGTAGTTATATCACCATCTCTGTGTATCACCATCTCTATCCTACAGTAGTTATATCACCATCTCTATCCGACAGTAGTTATATCACCATCTCTGTCCTTCCAGTAGTTATATCATTATCTCTATCCGACAGTAGTTATATCACCATCTCTGTATATCACCGTCTCTGTCCTACAGTAGTTATATCACCATCTCTGTCCTACAGTAGTTATATCACCATCTTTGTGTATCACCATCTCTATCCTACAGTAGTTATATCACCATCTCTATCCTACAGTAGTTATATCACCATCTCTGTCCGACAGTAGTTATATCACCATCTCTGTTCTACAGTAGTTAAATCACCATCTCTGTTTATCACCATCTCTATCCTACAGTAGTTATATCACCATCTCTATCCTACAGTTGTTATATCACCATCTCTGTATATCACCATCTCTATCCTACAGTAGTTATATCACCATCTCTATCCTACAGTAGTTATATCACCATCTCTGTGTATCACCATCTCTATCCTACAGTAGTTATATCACCATCTCTATCCGACAGTAGTTATATCACCATCTCTGTATATCACCATCTCTGTCCTTCAGTAGTTATATCATTATCTCTGTCCTACAGTAGTTATATCACCATCTCTGTCCTACAGTAGTTATATCACCATCTCTGTATATCACCATCTCTATCCTACAGTAGTTATATCACCATCTCTATCCTACAGTAGTTATATCACCATCTCTGTGTATCACCATCTCTATCCTACAGTAGTTATATCACCATCTCTATCCGACAGTAGTTATATCACCATCTCTGTCCTTCAGTAGTTATATCATTATCTCTATCCGACAGTAGTTATATCACCATCTCTGTATATCACCGTCTCTGTCCTACAGTAGTTATATCACCATCTCTGTCCTACAGTAGTTATATCACCATCTTTGTGTATCACCATCTCTATCCTACAGTAGTTATATCACCATCTCTATCCTACAGTAGTTATATCACCATCTCTGTCCGACAGTAGTTATATCACCATCTCTGTATATCACCATCTCTATCCACAGTAGTTATATCACCATCTCTATCCTACAGTAGTTATATCACCATCTCTATCCGACAGTAGTTATATCACCATCTCTGTATATCACCATCTCTGTCCTACAGTAGTTATATCACCATCTCTATCCAACAGTAGTTATATCACCATCTCTGTATATCACCATCTCTGTCCTACAGTAGTTATATCACCATCTCTATCCTACAGTAGTTATATCACCATCTCTGTATATCACCAATACTGTCCATCAGCTGTATATCAGCTGTAGATATAATACTGTATATCAGCTGTAGATACAGTGCCTTACGAAAGTATTCGGCCCCCTTGAACTTTGCGACCTTTTGCCACATTTCAGGCTTCAAACATAAAGATATAAAACTGTATTTTTTTGTGAAGAATCAACAACAAGTGGGACACAATCATGAAGTGGAACGACATTTATTGGATATTTCAAACTTTTTTAACAAATCAAAAACTGAAAAATTGGGCGTGCAAAATTATTCAGCCCCTTTACTTTCAGTGCAGCAAACTCTCTCCAGAAGTTCAGTGAGGATCTCTGAATGATCCAATGTTGACCTAAATGACTAATGATGATAAATACAATCCACCTGTGTGTAATCAAGTCTCCCTATAAATGCACCTGCACTGTGATAGTCTCAGAGGTCCGTTAAAAGCGCAGAGAGCATCATGAAGAACAAGGAACACACCAGGCAGGTCCGAGATACTGTTGTGAAGAAGTTTAAAGCCGGATTTGGATACAAAAAGATTTCCCAAGCTTTAAACATCCCAAGGAGCACTGTGCAAGCGATAATATTGAAATGGAAGGAGTATCAGACCGCTGCAAATCTACCAAGACCTGGCCGTCCCTCTAAACTTTCAGCTCATACAAGGAGAAGACTGATCAGAGATGCAGCCAAGAGGCCCATGATCACTCTGGATGAACTGCAGAGATCTACAGCTGAGGTGGGAGACTCTGTCCATAGGACAACAATCAGTCGTATATTGCACAAATCTGGCCTTTATGGAAGAGTGGCAAGAAGAAAGCCATTTCTTAAAGATATCCATAAAAAGTGTTGTTTAAAGTTTGCCACAAGCCACCTGGGAGACACACCAAACATGTGGAAGAAGGTGCTCTGGTCAGATGAAACCAAAATTGAACTTTTTGGCAACAATGCAAAACGTTATGTTTGGCGTAAAAGCAACACAGCTCATCACCCTGAACACACCATCCCCATTGTCAAACATGGTGGTGGCAGCATTATGGTTTGGGCCTGCTTTTCTTCAGCAGGGACAGGGAAGATGGTTAAAATTGATGGGGAGATGGATGGAGCCAAATACAGGACCATTCTGGAAGAAAACCTGATGGAGTCTGCAAAAGACCTGAGACTGGGACGGAGATTTGTCTTCCAACAAGACAATGATCCAAAACATAAAGCAAAATCTACAATGGAATGGTTCAAAAATAAACATATCCAGGTGTTAGAATGGCCAAGTCAAAGTCCAGACCTGAATCCAATCGAGAATCTGTGGAAAGAACTGAAAACTGTTGTTCACAAATGCTCTCCATCCAACCTCACTGAGCTCGAGCTGTTTTGCAAGGAGGAATGGGAAAAAATGTCAGTCTCTCAATGTGCAAAACTGATAGAGACATACCCCAAGCGACTTACAGCTGTAATCGTAGCAAAAGGTGGCGCTACAAAGTATTAACTTAAAGGGGCTGAATAATTTTGCACGCCCAATTTTTCAGTTTTTGATTTGTTAAAAAAGTTTGAAATATCCAATAAATGTCGTTCCACTTCATGATTGTGTCCCACTTGTTGTTGATTCTTCACAAAAAAATACAGTTTTATATCTTTATGTTTGAAGCCTGAAATGTGGCAAAAGTTCGCAAAGTTCAAGGGGGCCGAATACTTTCGCAAGGCACTGTATAATACTGTATATCAGCTGTAGATATAATACTGTTTATGCAGTAGTGTTTTCTCTCTCCCCCTGTTGTCATCTTCAAAGTCACAAAGTTTTAATTTGATGCACATCAAATATACATGAGATGGAAATTGTCTTTGGCTTCAGGCTGACAATAATAATAATTAAAACACATTTGGCTTGTCATTTAATAACATAAGACCGAGGAGGGATGTAAAGAGGGTACATGAACATCACATAAGTCTTTTCACTATGCAAAGGACATTGTAGATTAAAAATACTAGAGAGAATACTGTATATTGTATCTGGTCTGGCTTGGGAAATGTACTGTATGTACACATGACTATGAGTGTCTTTGGGAAGAAGTGTCTGCTAAATGACATATATTACTGAATGATACCACACTGAATCCACCCTTATCGAAGGAGGAACTAAGTATGAGTCAGATACAAGTTTAAATGTTTTATTCTGAAATATGAATTTATGTTTTGGTAGTTCTGCATTTCCCAGCAGATAGATTTCCAACAACTCTCTTATCAATGCAGCAAATATTTACAAGTGTGAAACGTCCCAGGTAAGTTTCCCCTCTGATAGGGGCCGGGAATAAATTCCATGTTTTCTTTTTGCTACTCCGGGTGCCTTTGCTCCCTTCAGTAAACAAAACCTCTTGTACTTCTTCCTCCACATCTTCCCTCTCCTCCTCCCACTCTCCTCCGGTGTCCTCCATTCAGTAAACAAAACCTCTTGTACTTCTTCCTCCACATCTTCTCTCCTCCTCCCACTCTCCTCCGGTGTCCTCCATTCAGTAAACAAAACCTCTTGTACTTCTTCCTCCACATCTTCCCTCTCCTCCTCCCACTCTCCTCCGGTGTCCTCCATTCAGTAAACCAAACCTCTTTTACTCCTTCCTCTCCACATCTTCCCTCTCCTCCTCCCACTCTCCTCCGGTGTCCTCCATTCAGTAAACCAAACCTCTTTTACTCCTTCCTCTCCACATCTTCCCTCTCCTCCTCCCACTCTCCTCCGGTGTCCTCCATTCAGTAAACCAAACCTCTTTTACTCCTTCCTCTCCACATCTTCCCTCTCCTCCTCCCACTCTCCTCCGGTGTCCTCCATTCAGTAAACCAAACCTCTTTTACTCCTTCTTCCTCCACATCTTCTCTCTCCTCCTCCCACTCTCCTCCGGTGTCCTCCATTCAGTAAACCAAACCTCTTTTACTCCTTCCTCTCCACATCTTCTCTCTCCTCCTCCCACTCTCCTCCGGTGTCCTCCATTCAGTAAACAAAACCTCTTTTACTCCTTCCTCTCCACATCTTCCCTCTCCTCCTCCCACTCTCCTCCGGTGTCCTCCATTCAGTAAACCAAACCTCTTTTACTCCTTCCTCTCCACATCTTCCCTCTCCTCCTCCCACTCTCCTCCGGTGTCCTCCATTCAGTAAACCAAACCTCTTTTACTCCTTCCTCTCCACATCTTCCCTCTCCTCCTCCCACTCTCCTCCGGTGTCCTCCATTCAGTAAACCAAACCTCTTTTACTCCTTCCTCTCCACATCTTCTCTCTCCTCCTCCCACTCTCCTCCGGTGTCCTCCATTCAGTAAACCAAACCTCTTTTACTCCTTCCTCTCCACATCTTCCCTCTCCTCCTCCCACTCTCCTCCGGTGTCCTCCATTCAGTAAACCAAACCTCTTTTACTCCTTCTTCCTCCACATCTTCTCTCTCCTCCTCCCACTCTCCTCCGGTGTCCTCCATTCAGTAAACCAAACCTCTTTTACTCCTTCCTCTCCACATCTTCTCTCTCCTCCTCCCACTCTCCTCCGGTGTCCTCCATTCAGTAAACCAAACCTCTTTTACTCCTTCCTCTCCACATCTTCCCTCTCCTCCTCCCACTCTCCTCCAGTGTCCTCCATTCAGTAAACCAAACCTCTTTTACTCCTTCCTCTCCACATCTTCCCTCTCCTCCTCCCACTCTCCTCCGGTGTCCTCCATTCAGTAAACCAAACCTCTTTTACTCCTTCCTCTCCACATCTTCCCTCTCCTCCTCCCACTCTCCTCCGGTGTCCTCCTTTCAGTAAACCAAACCTCTTTTACTCCTTCCTCTCCACATCTTCTCTCTCCTCCTCCCACTCTCCTCCGGTGTCCTCCATTCAGTAAACCAAACCTCTTTTACTCCTTCCTCTCCACATCTTCCCTCTCCTCCTCCCACTCTCCTCCGGTGTCCTCCATTCAGTAAACCACAGCATATTTCCCTTCGTGGTCCCTCCTTTGGGCATCCGTTCATATCCCTCCCTACAAAAACAAATACTTAAAACTAAAAAAAACTTGGCAAAGTCCATGAGGTCGATGCTAAAGTTTACAATAACAAAGTCCATGAGGTCGATGCTAAAGTTTACAATAACAAAGTCCATGAGGTCGATGCTAAAGTTTACAATAACAAAGTCCATGAGGTTGATGCTAAAGTTTACAATAACAAAGTCCATGAGGTCAATGCTAAAGTTTACAATAACAAAGTCCATGAGGTCGATGCTAAAGTTTACAATAACAAAGTCCATGAGTTCGATGCTAAAGTTTACAATAACAAAGTCCATGAGGTCGATGCTAAAGTTTACAATAACAAAGTCCATGAGGTTGATGCTAAAGTTTACAATAACAAAGTCCATGAGGTCAATGCTAAAGTTTACAATAACAAAGTCCATGAGGTCGATGCTAAAGTTTACAATAACAAAGTCCATGAGGTCGATGCTAAAGTTTACAATAACAAAGTCCATGAGGTCGATGCTAAAGTTTACAATAACAAAGTCCATGAGGTCGATGCTAAAGTTTACAATAACAAAGTCCATGAGGTCGATGCTAAAGTTTACAATAACAAAGTCCATGAGGTCGATGCTAAAGTTTACAATAACAAAGTCCATGAGGTCGATGCTAAAGTTTACAATAACAAAGTCCATGAGGTCGATGCTAAAGTTTACAATAACAAAGTCCATGAAGTCGATGCTAAAGTTTACAATAACAAAGTCCATGAGGTCGATGCTAAAGTTTACAATAACAAAGTCCATGAGGTCGATGCTAAAGTTTACAATAACAAAGTCCATGAGGTCGATGCTAAAGTTTACAATAACAAAGTCCATGAGGTCGATGCTAAAGTTTACAATAACAAAGTCCATGAGGTTGATGCTAAAGTTTACATTAACAAGTGACACTAGCCAGCGCACTTCAAGTCAACAAATACTTCCTCTCATTTATCCCTCTGTGGTATCAACTCTCCTCCTCCATTTCATCTACAGTCCAGATGTGGTGTTGTGTACATTGTTTTCTCTGGAACATGTTGAGTCCATTTATCCAACTGTAGTGAACTCTCCTCTAGTTATAGTGTTAGTGGAAGGAGTTGGAGGACAGGTCAATCAGTCATTGTGACAGAGCAATAAAGACTTCTTTGTTAGCAAGGAGTTAATGTTATGTTACCTTCTCTTTCTTTCTTTCTCTCTCTCTGTTATCTCTCTCTCTCTCTGTCTGTTATCTCTCTCTCTCCCCTCTCTCTGTCTCATCTCTCTCTCTCTCTCTCTCTGTTATCTCTCTCTCTCTCTGTCTGTTATCTCTCATTCTCTCTCTCTCTTTCCCCCCTCTCTCTCTCTCTGTCATCTCTCTCTGTCTGTTATCTCCCTCTCTCTCCTCTCTCTCACTCTCCTCGCACACCCATCCCACTTTCTCACTCTCTCCCTCTTTGTCTCTTCTCCTCTCCCCGTCTCACCCCAATATGTAGCCTGCTGAGAGAGAGAGCTCAGCCTCGTAAGCAGGTAACCTCCGTAATAACCTCCTGTGTATCAAGGCCATGCGGTGGACAGCGTCAGGCAGCAGGACTAACACAACTTGGAGAGCATCGCTCACACACACAGTCACACACACAGTCACACACACACTCACACACACACACTCACACGGACACTCACACAGACAAGGTGCAGACTGTGATATTGCAGCCGTGCATCACGGTGTCTAGATTGGCGACAGAGAAATTCCATTAGAGCTGCTAGCATGTCTCCAGAGATACCAGTCCTGAAATGTGTGTGTATTCTTGTATGCATGCATGTGGAGTGTTTAGACCTGCGGACCTGCGGCAGTGTGTGTGAGTGTATATGTGTATGTTTATGTGTGTGTGTGTTTTGATAAATTTTTCTGGCCTACAGGTAAAGGGAGGATAAAAGGGCAATAACCTCATTATAATATATCGCTGTCAGAGACACAGATGCATACAGGAGGAGTACACACTAGCCAATCAGATACAGCCAGGAATGTACACTAGCCAATCAGATACAGCCAGGAATGTACACTAGCCAATCAGATACAGCCAGGAATGTACACTAGCCAATCAGATACAGCCAGGAATGTACATAGGCCAATCGGATACAGCCAAGAATGTACACAGGCCAATCGGATACAGACAAGAATGTACACAGGCCAATCGGATACAGCCAGGAATGTACACTAGCCAATCAGATACAGCCAGGAATGTACACTAGCCAATCAGATACAGCCAGGAATGTACACTAGCCAATCAGATACAGCAAGGAATACACACTAGCCAATCAGATACAGCCAGGAATACACACTAGCCAATCAGATACAGCCAGGAATACACACTAGCCAATCAGATACAGCCAGGAATGTTGTTAGAGGAATTTAATTCCTATATGTTTATTTACCAATTCAATTAAAACACTCTGCCCGTTTCTAAGAATTTGTAAGATACTTATTTGCATAAAATGGACAGAGACCAGTCTCAAAATTAATCAGTAGCGTTTATTTCCGAGAGCTCTGAACATAATCACATATACATCAGTTTATATACCACACATTGCGTTACGCCTTACGATAATGTCCTCCTGGATCATGACAAAGCTGCTTTTCAATTAAATTCCAACACATACACATTGCATTCCTACACATGCTACCACATGTTACACAATCTACTGCAAGCCTAACGGTTTTGGGAGACTTTCTTCCTGTTATCGGTTTCCACAGTGGTCACAAGTTGTCTGTCACAATTTGTCTGTTAACACTTCCTCTTTGCCTATGTAGAAACATTCTTTATCAGGCAGGATAGAATTCTATTAGTTATAATTCTAAGTTAAATGTATACATTATTTAGTCATTATTGATAAAAGTCCTTCAACATATGTACACTAGCCAATCAGATACAGTCAGGAATACACACTAGCCAATCAGATACAGCCAGGAATACACACTAACCAATCAGATACAGACAGGAATGCACACTAACCAATCAGATACAGACAGGAATGCACACTAACCAATCAGATACAGCCAGGAATACACACTAACCAATCAGATCATACTCTCCAGGGGTGCCCAACCCTCTTCTACTCCTGGAGAGCTACTGTTTCATCCTGCAGGCTTTCACTTCAACCATAACTAGCACATCAGATTTGACTAATCAGCTGCTCACCAGGACTTAGATTGGTTGAATCAGGTGACTTAGAACAGGCTCGGAGCAAAAGCCTGCATAGCCAGTAGCTCTCCAGAAGGAGGGTTAGTCACAAAGAATTGTATACCAGGTGGCATCTCTACATCTGTGCTCAGTAGATAAGAGCATCCCTACCCTGGCATCAGCAGCTCACTTACTCACTAGCTGCCAACCTACAGATAGACAGACAAGATGAGAGGAGGAGAGATGAGACCGCACAGGGGAAGAGTTGGGAGCACAGCAGAGATTGTGAGTGGAACACAGCAGAAATTGTGAGTGGAACACAGCAGAGATTGTGAGTGGAACACAGCAGAGATTGTGAGTGAAGGACCAGAGATGGAGGAGGCCAGTGGAGGTCAGAGGAAAGGGAAGCATTCACTGAGTTGTCATATCAGAGTGGCAGATTGGAGTCAGCAGTCACTCAGACGGGTACCACACAGAGAGACGTTTTTGCAGACATTGATAGCTGCAGCACAGGGACTACCGAGTGGTGCAGCGGTCTAAGGCACTGCATCTCAGTGCTAGAGGCATCACTACAGGCACCCAGGTTTGGGCATAGGGCAGTGCACAATTGTCCCACCGTCGTCCGGGTTTGCCCAGCATAGGCTGTCATTGTAAATAAGAATATGTTCTTAACTGACTTGGTTAAATAAAGGTTAAATACATTTATACACCCCCCCCCCCCCCCCCCCCCCCCCCCCGGCTTGGCTGTGCATGGCCCAGTGCCAGTGACAACACACTGCAGAGGCTTGGTGAGTGTTTGTGTACATGGTGTGTGTACATATTTTCTACTGGGGGCTTTAATTGCCATAAGAGCCAGGAGCTGCTGTGGGCTTACTGCTGTTCATTATGAACATTACATGTCTCTGTTGGTGGATTACTGAAACCAGAGGCCTACTGCTGTTCATTATGAACATTACATGTCTCTGTTGGTGGATTACTGAAACCAGAGGCCTACTGCTGTTCATTATGAACATTACATGTCTCTGTTGGTGGATTACTGAAACCAGAGGCCTACTGCTGTTCATTATGAACATTACATGTCTCTGTTGGTGGATTACTGAAACCAGAGGCCTACTGCTGTTCATTATGAACATTACATGTCTCTGTTGGTGGATTACTGAAACCAGAGGCCTACTGCTGTTCATTATGAACATTACATGTCTCTGTTGGTGGATTACTGAAACCAGAGGCCTACTGCTGTTCATTATGAACATTACATGTGCCTGTTGGTGGATTACTGAAACCAGAGGCCTACTGCTGTTCATTATGAACATTACATGTCTCTGTTGGTGGATTACTGAAACCAGAGGCCTACTGCTGTTCATTATGAACATTACATGTGCCTGTTGGTGGATTACTGAAACCAGAGGCCTACTGCTGTTCATTATGAACATTACATGTCTCTGTTGGTGGATTACTGAAACCAGAGGCCTACTGCTGTTCATTATGAACATTACATGTCTCTGTTGGTGGATTACTGAAACCAGAGGTTTACAAGCTGTTCTTTAAGTACAGACCAAATGACCCAAGGCAGTGTTTCCCAAACTATGAGTCGCAACCCCATGTGGGTTTGCCTGATTTGTAAACGGGGTCGTGAGGGAAACTGGAAAAAAATAGAACGCTAGATGAGGTTGTAATACATTTGTTTCTTCCTACAAATATGGCTTTTAAACGGTTACAAAAATGTTCTCTACAACCCCAACAGGACAGACCATACGAGCTGGGTGCTCTTTAGCTACAGATCCCCAACAGAACAGACCATACGAGGTGGGTGCTCTTTAGGTAAAGAACCTCAACAGGACAGACCATACGAGCTGGGTGCTCTTTAGGTAAAGAACCCCAACAGGACAGACCATACGAGCTGGGTGCTCTTTAGCTACAGATCCCCAACAGAACAGACCATACGAGCTGGGTGCTCTTTAGGTAAAGAACCCCAACAGGACAGACCATATGAGCTGGGTGCTCTTTAGGTAAAGAACCACAACAGGACAGACCATACGAGCTGGGTGCTCTTTAGGTAAAGAACCACAACAGGACAGACCATACGAGGTGGGTGCTCTTTAGCTACAGATCCCCAACAGAACAGACCATACGAGGTGGGTGCTCTTTAGCTACAGATCCCCAACAGAACAGACCATACGAGGTGGGTGCTCTTTAGGTAAAGAACCTCAACAGGACAGACCATACGAGCTGGGTTCTCTTTAGGTAAAGAACCACAACAGGACAGACCATACGAGCTGGGTTCTCTTTAGGTAAAGAACCACAACAGGACAGACCATACGAGCTGGGTGCCCTTTAGGTACAGACCCACAACAGGACAGACCATACGAGCTGGGTGCTCTTTAGGTAAAGAACCACAACAGGACAGACCATACGAGCTGGGTGCTCTTTAAGTACAGAACCACAACAGGACAGACCATACGAGGTGGGTGCTCTTTAGGTACAGAACCCCAACAGGACAGACCATACGAGCTGGGTGCTCTTTAGCTACAGACCCCCAACAGAACAGACCATACGAGGTGGGTGCTCTTTAGTCGAAGAACCACAATAGGACAGACCATACGAGCTGGGTGCTCTTTAGGTAAAGAACCCCAACAGAACAGACCATACGAGCTGGGTGCTCTTTAGGTAAAGAACCACAACAGGACAGACCATACGAGCTTGGTGCTCTTTAGGTAAAGAACCCCAAAAGGACAGACCATACGAGCTGGGTGCTCTTTAGGTAAAGAACCACAACAGGACAGACCATATGAGGTGGGTGCTCTTTAGGTAAAGAACCACAACAGGACAGACCATACGAGGTGGGTGCTCTTTAGGTAAAGAACCCCAACAGGACAGACCATACGAGCTGGGTGCTCTTTAGGTAAAGAACCACAACAGGACAGACCATACGAGCTGGGTGCTCTTTAGGTACAGAACCACACCACAACAGGACAGACCATACGAGGTGGGTGCTCTTTAGGTACAGAACCCCAACAGGACAGACCATACGAGCTGGGTGCTCTTTAGGTAAAGAACCACAACAGGACAGACCATACGAGCTGGGTGCTCTTTAGGTAAAGAACCCCAACAGGACAGACCATACGAGCTGGGTGCTCTTTAGCTACAGATCCCCAACAGAACAGACCATACGAGCTGGGTGCTCTTTAGGTACAGAACCACAACAGGACAGACCATACGAGGTGGGTGCTCTTTAGGTACAGAACCCCAACAGGACAGACCATACGAGCTGGGTGCTCTTTAGCTACAGACCCCCAACAGAACAGACCATACGAGCTGGGTGCTCTTTAGCTACAGACCCCCAACAGAACAGACCATACGAGGTGGGTGCTCTTTAGGAGAAGAACCACAATAGGACAGACCATACGAGCTGGGTGCTCTTTAGGTAAAGAACCACAACAGGACAGACCATACGAGCTGGGTGCTCTTTAGGTAAAGAACCCCAAAAGGACAGACCATACGAGTTGGGTGCTCTTTAGGTAAAGAACCACAACAGGACAGACCATACAAGGTGGGTGCTCTTTAGGTAAAGAACCACAACAGGACAGACCATACGAGGTGGGTGCTCTTTAGGTAAAGAACCCCAACAGGACAGACCATACGAGCTGGGTGCTCTTTAGGTAAAGAACCACAACAGGACAGACCATACGAGCTGGGTGCTCTTTAGGTACAGAACCACAACAGGACAGACCATACGAGGTGGGTGCTCTTTAGGTACAGAACCCCAACAGGACAGACCATACGAGCTGGGTGCTCTTTAGGTAAAGAACCACAACAGGACAGACCATACGAGCTGGGTGCTCTTTAGGTAAAGAACCCCAACAGGACAGACCATACGAGCTGGGTGCTCTTTAGCTACAGATCCCCAACAGAACAGACCATACGAGGTGGGTGCTCTTTAGGTAAAGAACCTCAACAGGACAGACCATACGAGCTGGGTGCTCTTTAGGTAAAGAACCCCAACAGAACAGACCATGCGAGGTGGGTGCTCTTTAGGTACAGAACCACAACAGGACAGACCATACGAGCTGGGTGCTCTTTAGGTAAAGAACCACAACAGGACAGACCATACGAGCTGGGTTCTCTTTAGGTAAAGAACCAAAACAGGACAGACCATACGAGCTGGGTGCTCTTTAGGTAAAGAACCCCAACAGGACAAACCATACGAGCTGGGTGCTCTTTAGGTAAAGAACCCCAACAGGACAGACCATACGAGCTGGGTGCTCTTTAGCTACAGATCCCCAACAGAACAGACCATACGAGGTGGGTGCTCTTTAGGTAAAGAACCACAACAGGACAGACCATACGAGGTGGGTGCTCTTTAGGTAAAGAACCACAACAGGACAGACCATACGAGGTGGGTGCTCTTTAGGTAAAGAACCCCAACAGGACAGACCATACGAGCTGGGTGCTCTTTAGGTAAAGAACCACAACAGGACAGACCATACAAGCTGGGTGCTCTTTAGGTACAGAACCACAACAGGACAGACCATACGAGCTGGGTGCTCTTTAGGTAAAGAACCACAACAGGACAGACCATACGAGCTGGGTGCTCTTTAGGTAAAGAACCCCAACAGGACAGACCATACGAGCTGGGTGCTCTTTAGCTACAGATCCCCAACAGAACAGACCATACGAGGTGGGTGCTCTTTAGGTAAAGAACCTCAACAGGACAGACCATACGAGCTGGGTGCTCTTTAGGTAAAGAACCCCAACAGGACAGACCATACGAGCTGGGTGCTCTTTAGCTACAGATCCCCAACAGAACAGACCATACGAGGTGGGTGCTCTTTAGGTAAAGAACCACAACAGGACAGACCATACGAGCTGGGTGCTCTTTAGGTAAAGAACCTCAACAGGACAGACCATACGAGCTGGGTGCTCTTTAGGTAAAGAACCCCAACAGGACAGACCATACGAGCTGGGTGCTCTTTAGCTACAGATCCCCAACAGAACAGACCATACGAGGTGGGTGCTCTTTAGGTAAAGAACCACAACAGGACAGACCATACGAGCTGGGTGCTCTTTAGGTAAAGAACCTCAACAGGACAGACCATACGAGCTGGGTGCTCTTTAGGTAAAGAACCCCAACAGGACAGACCATACGAGCTGGGTGCTCTTTAGCTACAGACCCGGACCTGTTGGTGGATTAGCAACAAAGCGTGTGGCCAGTGCTCAGGGGAGATGAGTATGTATTTTATCTGAATGAGAGGCTGGGAGATGAGATGGGTGGGGGATGGGGCATGGAGAAGGGCTGGCAGCGATATATTAGATTCCTCTACCTCCCTGAGGGGGTAACATCTCTAGCTGATGATGGATGTCTCCTGTGTGTTTGAGATTGAGGGAAAGGATGGGGGGTTGTGGTTGGGTACGACAACAGAGGGTGTGTCTAGCTACCTCTACCTGTCTGTCTGCTAGTGGAGAGGAATGGTTTGATCAACAACCAGGCTGAATCTATCAACCTCTACCTCCTGTGTGAGTTGGGGCTTGTGGTGGTGAGGTTTGCACCTAACTATCTCATTCTCTCTGTGTTGATGGGGGTGGTGTCTAGCTACCTTCTTCCTTCTCTCTTTCCTTCTCTCCTCTTCTCCCTTCTCTCCTCCTTCTCTCCTTCCTTCTCTCCTTCCTTCTCTCCTCTCCTCTCTTTCTCTCTCCTCTTCTTCTCCTTCCTTCTCTCCTCCTTCTCTCCTTCCACCTTCCTTCCTTCCTTCCTTCTCTCCTCCTTCTCTCCTTCCTTCTCTCCTCTCCTCTCTTTCAGTCCTCTCCTTCTCCTTCCTTCTCTCCTCCTTCTCTCCTTCCTTCTCTCCTCCACTCCTCTCCTTCTCCTCTCCACCTTCTCTTCTTCTTTCAGTCTGTGTCTCAGTGGGACAGAGGGGCCTGTCTGGTCACATAACACCACTGATTACTGTAGCAGATCTGGACCCAGCAGCTCTGTACCCAAAGGATCTGATGACAGCAGGCCCAACGCCGGCCCATTGCTGGTTCTATGCTGGCTTTCCCACTAACCCCAGGAGGCTGTCACACTGATCACAACAGGCCCAATGTTGCCCCAACGCTAATTGCCAGCCCACTGCTGGCTCGTTTCTGGCTAGCTGCTGATCCACACAGAAGGCCCAACGTTGTCCAACTATCGTCTCGCTGCTGGTCTACTGTCGGCTTGCTGCTGGCTAGCTGCTAAGACACCACTGTCGAGCCAAATCACTGCCGGCCCACTGTTGGCTCACCGGCTCTGGTCTACTACGGGCTAAATGTTGACTCACTGCCATCACAGTGCCGACTTGCTGCTGGCTCACTGTCGGCCCACCACTCTCATGTCGGCCCGTACACAGCTCTGTGCCTCGTCAGGCTGGCTTGCCATCATTACCTGCACTCCCACTGGCCCTGGTGACAACACAACACACTAACTCTTCATGGTAACAGCCCTGCAGTCTTACCACGTTCTGTCTACGTACAGACACAAACATTCCCTGTGGCTTTGCCGAGGACTCTCATCAAAACCCAGCAGCAAGAGAACAGTTCTGTTCATTTTCTGTAAGTGCAGCATATGGGTAGTGTAGCGTGATTTCTCTGTGTCCTGGGACAGAGGTTGCTTGTTTGAAATATATTGTGGCTGGTTGGTGGTGGTACGTAGTGGTGATGGAATGAGGAGTCAGTAGTGTTAGACTGTATGGCTCAATCCAAATAGTAATAATAAAGAATGTCTTGTCACAGACCCCACCTTATCCCTCCCCAAAATATCCCTCCACCTCAGCCCTCCCCCATATCCCTCCACCTCAGCCCTCCCCCATATCCCTCCCCCATATCCCTCCACCATATCCCTCCACCATATCCCTCCACCATATCCCTCCACCTCAGCCCTCCCCCATGTCCCTCCACCATATCCCTCCACCTCAGCCCTCCCCCATATCCTTCCACCATATCCCTCCACCTCAGCCCTCCACCATATCCATCCACCTTAGCCCTCCCCCATATCCCTTCACCATATCCCTCCACCTCAGCCCTCCACCACATCCCTCCACCATATCCCTCCACCTCAGCCCTCCCCATATCACTCCCCCATATCCCTCCACCTCAGCCCTCCACCACATCCCTCCACCATATCCCTCCACCTCAGCCCTCCCCATATCACTCCCCCATATCCCTCCACCTCAGCCCTCCACCATATCCCTCCACCATATCCCTCCACCTCAGCCCTCCCCATATCACTCCCCCATATCCCTCCACCATATCCCTCCACCATATCCCTCCACCTCAGCCCTCCCCCATATCCCTCCACCTCAGCCCTCCACCTTATTTTTATTTATCTGTTATTTTACCAGGTAAGTTGATTGAGAACACATTCTCATTTACAGCAACAACCTGGGGAATAGTTATAGTGTAGAGGAGGGGGATGAATGAGCCAATTGTAAACTAGGGATTATTAGGTGACTGTGATGGTTTGAGGGCCAGATTGGGAATTTAGCCAGGACACCGGGGTTAACACCCCTACTCTTACGCTAAGTGCCACGGGATATTTAATGACCTCAGAGAGTCAGGACACCCGTTTAACATCCCATCCGAAAGACAGCACCCAACACAGAGCAGTGTCCAATCACTGCCCTGGGGCATTGGGATATTTTTTAGACCAGAGGAAAGAGTGCCTCCTACTGGCCCTCCAACACCACTTCCAGCAGCATCCAGGGACTGACCAGGACCAACCCTGCTTTGCTTCAGAAGCAAGCCAGCGGTGGTATGCAGGGTGGTAGGCTGCTGGCTATAGCCCTCCCCCTTATCCCTCCACTTTAGCCCTCCCCCTTATCCCTCCACCTCAGCCCTTCCCCTTATCCCTCCCCTTATCCCTCAGCCCTCCCCCTTAGCCCTCCCCCTTAGCCCTCCCCCGTATCCCTCCCCCTCAGCCCTCCACCTCAGCCCTCCCCCTTATCCCTCCCCTTAGCCCTCCCCCTCAGCCCTCCACCTCAGCCCTCCCCCTTATCCCTCCTCTTATCCCTCCCCCTCAGCCCTCCACCTCAGCCCTCCCCTTCACCCTCCCTCTCAGCCCTCCCCCTTATTCCTCCCCCTTAGCCCTCCACCTTTTATCCCCCACCCATATCCCTCCACCTCAGCCCTCCCCTTAGCTCTCCCTCTTATCCCTCCCCCCTATCCCCCCACTTCAGCCCTCACCCTTATCCCTCCCAATCAGCCCTCCCCTTATCCGTCTCCCTTATCCCTCCATCTCACCCCTCCCCCTTATCCATCCCCCTCAGCCCTCTCCCTCTGTTTTGCGCGATCCTGCGAGCCGTATGGAGCCGGAGTGGTGTCCCAATTCAACTTTGAGCGAGGCGTAGTTCATTTTCGGGCCTGTAGTTGGCCCTCCAAATCAAGCGATTCGAGTTGCTGACTTTCTACCGGTTGGTACTCAAAACTCCCATGATGCTCTGCGAAAAATAGCTTCTAAAAATACTAGCTTACTATACTATACTCAAGGGACACACAAACGCGAGGGGGAGGGCTGTGAGAATATGTCTCAGACACAGTCCACTGCCTCCCTGTCGGCTGGCTGCAGAACAGAACACGTGTATATTTCTCAGACATGGTCCCCTGTATCTGTGTGTGTAAACCTTGAGACATCCCTTAGAGGTAAGTCATCAGCCAGAAGGAGGAGAATCAATCAGAGACATGTCACACGCATGTGTCCTGCAGCCAGCCAGCCAGCATACACGCACACGCACACAGACACACACCTGCACGCGCACACCTACACACGGACACCCACACACACACACCTACACACAAACACAGCCAGCACAACCAGGAAGAGAAGATTCATGTATGTGTGGGTGGGATGTGTTTTCCTGACACACCCAACCTATCTATGACGGCTGATTATTGAGCTCGCAGTTTGCAGCATTCCTTTATGTTGTATTCATCAAACAGAGCCAGCAGGCTGTTGAGTGTGTTTGAACATGTCTCAAATGATACCCATGTACCCTATATAGTGCACTACCTTTAACCTGGGACTATATGGCACTACGAGGGATAGGGTGCCATTTGGGACACTAGTTGCTTGTTTGATTGGGTTATTTTCTCCACTAGCTAATGACCATTATTCTTTATGACTGGAATTCACTTCTCTCTGCATTTACTCTGTAAACATCCCCCGGCCCTTTGCACTTCATTTCCATCTCTGTTCGTCCCAAATGGCATCCCAATTCCCTACATAGTGCACTACTTTAGACCAGAGTCCTATGGGTTCTGGTCAAATGTAGTGCACTAACTAGAGAATAGGGAGGGCATTTGGGACGTCACGTGTGTTTTCTTTATCTTCTGTCATTCTGCCGACCGGAGAAAAACAGAACAGAAAACCAACTGTTAAATGTTGTGAACTGAGATGTGTGGCATTACTTAGCTGTATTATCCTATCTCAAGAGCCCTTTTCTCTTAACCTGGTTCTTAATCCTGTTCATGAAGTAACAAACGGAAGAACATGGACTGAAACAGACAGGTACCATTTATACATCATGTGTAGGATCATTTCCATGCAAAGTGTGAGATTTATCCGTATTGAATGTTTGCTTGAGAGTGTGCGGAAATCTACACTCAGCCGTAACCATGCGTATGCACAGTGCCCATTTTGGGATAAGGGCACTGCGTGTCAAGCGTAGAATGGGCAAAATGTGTGATGAAAATGTCTGAAATTGTGAGCGTAATTAAATAATTGTTCGATTTCATTGTATTTGCATTGTGATTTCATGAAACATATCTTGACAGGCTACATATCATTTGACCAACACAAGTGCATTTGTAACAATAATAATCCATATAAAGTCCAGTAATTTGTTAAATTAGAGGCACGTGTGAAAGTGAAACCATTGTGTTAAACACTGTAAAAGACGGAGATAATGGGAAATGGAAAGAGAGATGACTGATCTTGCTCCGTTGGAAGATTTGACACACTGGGTTTCGCTGAGAGCACATTTTTAGAGACTGGTGAGATCATTTGTGTTGCATAAAAGGACAGATTGAGTAATCAGATATCATTTCCCAACGACAATCATATAAGATCTTTGTGAGGATTTAAGACAACTGGCACTTTTCAGCGGGAGCTTGCCGATCGGCATCTCACAGCCCTCGATCCAATTTCCTTACACCATCACAGGTTGTTGGCAAGAGGGGTTTATTTGCCATCAATGGGGTTCCCAAATACGAACTGAGCAATAGACGGCACCCACATCGCCATAAAAGTAGCATCGCAAATCGAGTTAAACTGTGTGAACAGAAAAGGCTTCCACTCTTAACGTACAGATAGATGAAAGGCTGTGATGCGTAAAAAGCCGCTGCTGAATGTGGTGGCCAGGTGGAACGCGTTCATTCTGCAGAACAGCAATGTGGGCCTTGACGCCGACATTAGGGAGCTGTTGAAGACGGGTGGCTTATTGGCGAGTGTTGCCTACTCATTAGAAGTATATATGCCATTGCTAAAGCAACTTGAACTGTCTGTCCTCTCTTATAGCTATGGGTCCTCTCTCCATTAGGTCATTTCTTTGTAGCTATGTTGAGCGAGCCAAAAAACTGAGCGAGACAAATTAAACCTTTTGGTTGTACCCAATCTCCGACACTAGCGCCTTTATTTCAGACACTGAAAACTTTTTTTAAATTATTTTTTTTGTTGTTGAGCCGTTATATTCCATGGTACGGCGTTGTATATTTCACACAGCCTTTAAAAGGTATGATTTTGACCATATATGGGTAATTATGGCGTTTCAAAACACAAATAGCCAAGGTCGTGCACAAGCACTGAGGCTGAGAACAATTGGTATTTTATCAATGGTTATCTCCTACCGGTGTGCATATGACACTCGTAGGATTGTTTGATAAATCTCATTCATAAGTAGTATTTTAGAATAGTTTATTTGCATTATTGATAAACGAAGCCTCTGGACTCTCAATTTCATCTTTTGTTGCAAAATATTTCAACAGTGTTTTCTGCTGCTTGCCCTAATGAACATGACCCAGCTGAAGCTCACGTGAAAAGTAGTTCATATTTATCTCCGTGTGCCTTTGTCTTGAAATATTTTCCTAAAATGAATTCCATCCCCCTTGATGATTGATAAAGGCCTGGATAGGATGAGGTGTCACAGACACACACACACACACACACACACACACACACACACACACAAAGCAATGCAGGTCACCTTGGACTCAGTGAATTGCTTTCCTGTAGCGTTTCATTAAGGAGCCACTATGTCTTTATGCCATTCTGAATACCATAAAACTCCTGAACAGCTGACCACCAAGTGAAAACGCTGTCACCTGCATGTCAACCGTGTTGTAAATATTGGAAAGGAGAAAAAAAAAACAATTACTTTTCTCAAAAATGTGAAATCAGATAAATATTTGATAACAGGTTCAGCTGTCCTGTTCCTGATTCCAAGTCCTATGGTCTTTGTTACACCAAACATATGAGTTGGCAAGACAGCACGTACAGGTCTGCTACTGGGTTAGCTATTGAAACACTTTTCTTAAACTTTTACAGGACGGAGGAAGTGAATCATTTGGAGAAATGTGTTGTGAAGTTTCAGGTGCCATCCTGGTTTCAGTAATGTAACCTTCTTATTTCCACAAACTGGCCCTGTAGTTGGGAGGCCTTGGACTGTCATCAACTCTGTAGTTGGGAGGCCTTGGACTGTCATCAACTCTGTAGTCGGGAGGCCTTGGACTGTCATCAACCCTACAGTTGGGAGGCCTTGGACTGTCATCAACCCTGTAATTGGGAGGCCTTGGACTGTCATCAACTCTGTAGTCGGGAGGCCTTGGACTGTCATCAACTCTGTCGTTGGGAGGCCTTGGACTGTCATCAACTCTGTAGTTGGGAGGCCTTGGACTGTCTTCAATTCTGTAATTGGGAGGCCTTGGACTGTCATCAACTCTGTAATTGGGAGGCCTTGGACTGTCATCAACTCTGTAGTCGGGAGGCCTTGGACTGTCATCAACCCTACAGTTGGGAGGCCTTGGACTGTCATCACCCCTACAGTCGGGAGGCCTTGGACTGTCATCACCCCTACAGTCGGGAGGCCTTGGACTGTCATCAACTCTGTAGTCGGGAGGCCTTGGACTGTCATCAACCCTACAGTCGGGAGGCCTTGGACTGTCATCAACCCTGTAGTTGGGAGGCCTTGGACTGTCATCAACTCTGTAGTCGGGAGGCCTTGGACTGTCATCACCCCTACAGTCGGGAGGCCTTGGACTGTCATCAACCCTACAGTCGGGAGGCCTTGGACTGTCATCAACTCTGTAGTCGGGAGGCCTTGGACTGTCATCAACCCTACAGTTGGGAGGCCTTGGACTGTCATCAACCCTGTAGTTGGGAGGCCTTGGACTGTCATCAACCCTGTAGTCGGGAGTCCTTGGACTGTCATCAACCCTGTAGTTGGGAGGCCTTGGACTGTCATCAACCCTGTAGTCGGGAGTCCTTGGACTGTCATCAACCCTGTAGTTGGGAGGCCTTGGACTGTCATGTTCTCATTTTATTAGGAAGTCACAAGCCTGAGAGACTTATCAATGAGCGATGTTAAAATGCCTACAAATATAATCATCCAAACATGTACCACAGTATTGGCCAACACAGGTAGTCCCAGTTATATGTTTATTGCATATTGGCTACTGAATTAATATACTTTTATAATGTTATATTATGGTATCAATACATCTTCATTATGTTGGTTAAGTAATGTGCACTACATGTAATGGCATATAACAGCAATTTGGTTCCCAGTAGCTTTTGGTGTTTGATAGACTTTATTCTGTTTCTGACTGATTGCAAACTGCAGTGAGCCAGAGATGTTAGGCTGTCTAGCTGGGAAGTGTGCCACTTTGCAAGTTCCACAGAAGGCCATATGAAAACCATCATTCATACAGTAACAAGCTGTAGAAAAACCTGAACTGAACTCAGCACACAGATCACAGAATACACACACACACACACACACACACACATTAGTTAAACTCTTATCTAGGATGAATGAACGTAAGTTTAGCTGTGAGTGTCAGATCCTGCAAAATTTATGTCTGGATGTTGGCAAGTCTTTTAAAAAGGCCTTTGACATCAAAGAGAGCTTTGGCAATTGCTGTGACACTGGACGCTGCCACCCGTTTAGTGTGTCAGTGATAAAGGAGAGATAGAGGGAGGGGGGATAGGGAGGGGGGAAAGGGAGGGGGATAGGGAGAGGGGGATAGAGGGAGGGGGGGAGTGACAAAGGGTAGAGGGAGAGTGAGTGGGGGAGAGAGGGGGAGAAGGAGATATGTGGTGCCATGTGATGCTTTTTGGATTGTCATAGAGTAACATTTCACCTCGCTTTCCATGCATGTAGAAAAAAACCCACCATGAATTTAATCTTATTAAACACACAGACTCTTATCGCTGAATCACAGTTTGGTACTTACTGGTAGATCAGACAGCTTAGGGAGAACTTTCTTATCGCTTGACTACATTTTAGCAAAAAAGCTGTGCAGGCAGACTGAACAGGCGTTTCTGTACTTAGTTTTACTTACAAAAACACTGAAATGGAACATATAACTCATTTGAATATGTAGGCAGGCTCATTGAGCTATGGTAACTAATTTTAATATGTAGGCAGGCTCATGGAGCTATGGTAACTCATTTAAATATGTAGGCAGGCTCATGGAGCTATGGTAACTCATTTGAATATGTTGGCAGGCTCATGGAGCTATGGTAACTCATTTGAATACGTACGCAGGCTCATGGAGCTATGGTAACTCATTTGAATATGTAGGCAGGCTCATGGAGCTATGGTAACTCATTTGAATACGTAGGCAGGCTCATTGAGCTATGGTAACTCATTTGAATATGTAGGCAGGCTCATGGAGCTATGGTAACTCATTTGAATACGTAGGCAGGCTCATTGAGCTATGGTAACTCATTTGAATATGTAGGCAGGCTCATGGAGCTATGATACAGAGTCATCAGAAAGTATTCACACCTCACACCTCTACATTTAGTTGTTTTACAGCCTAAATTAAACATTTATTACATTTAGCTTTTGTGACCCACAATACCCGATAATGTCAAAGTGGAATTATTGTTATTATTATATATTTTTTTTTTAACAAATTCATTGAACATTTAAAGCTGAAATCTAATCAAATCAGATTTTATTGGTCACATGGTTAGCAGATGTTAATGGTCACATACACATGGTTAGCAGATGTTAATGGTCACATACACATGGTTAGCAGATGTTAATGGTCACATACACATGGTTAGCAGATGTTAATGGTCACATGGTTAGCATATGTTAATGGTCACATACACATGGTTAGCAGATGTTAATGGTCACATGGTTAGCATATGTTAATGGTCACATACACATGGTTAGCAGATGTTAATGGTCACATGGTTAGCAGATGTTATTGGTCACATGGTTAGCAGATGTTATTGGTCACATGGTTAGCAGATGTTAATGGGAGTGTAGCTAAATGCTTGTGCTTCTAATTCCGACCTTGCAGTAATAACCAACAAGTAATCTAACAAATTCACAACAACTACCTGATACACACAAGTGTAAAGGAATGAATAAGAACATGTACATATAAATACATGGATGAGCGATGACCGAACGGCATAGGCAAGATGCAGTAGATGGTATAGAGTACAGTATATACATAAGAGATGAGTAAAGTAGGGTATGTAAACATTATTAAAGTGCTGTTCTTTAAAGTGTATTAAGTTCAGTTATTAAAGTGGCCAGATATTTGAGTCTGTATGTTGGCAGAAGCCTCTCTATGTTAGTGGTGGCTGTTTAACAGTCTGATGGCTTTGAGATAGAAGCTGTTTTTCAGTCTCTCGGTCCCAGCTTTGATGTACCTGTACTGACCTCGCCTTCTGGATGATAGCGGGGTGAACAGGCAGTGGCTCGGGTGGTTGTTGTCCTTGATGATCTTTATGGCCTTCCTGTGACATCGGGTGGTGTAGGTGTCCTGGAGGGCAGGTATTTTGCACCCGATGATGCGTTGTGCAGACCTCACTACCCTCTGGAGAACCCTGCGGTTGAGGGCGGTGCAGTTGCCGTACCAGGCGGTGATACAGCCCAACAGGATGCTCTCGATTCTGCATCTGTAAAAGTGTGTGAGTGTTTCAGATGACAAGCCACATTTCTTCAGACACCTGAGGTTGAAGATGCGCTCTTGCACCTTCTTCACCACGCTGTCTGTGTGGGTGGACCATTTCAGTTTGTCCGTGATGTGTACGCCGAGGAACTTTCCACCTTCTCCACTACTGTCCTGTCGATGTGGATAGGGGGGTGCTCCCTCTGCTGTTTCCTGAAGTCCACGATCATCTCCTTTGTTTTGTTGACGTTGAGTGAGAGGTTATTTTCCTGACACCACACTCCTAGTGCCCTCACCTCCTCCCTGTAGGCCGTCTCGTTGTTGGTAATCGAGCCTACCACTGTAGTCTCGTCTGCAAACTTGATGATTGAGTTGGAGGCGTGCATGGCCACGCAGTCATGGGTGAACAGGGAGTACAGGACAGGGCTGAGAACGCACCCTTGATGTTGTTTCCTACCTTCACCACCTGGGGGTGTCCCATCAGAAAGTCCAGGAGCCAGTTGCACAGCGCGGGGTCGAGACCCAGGGTCTCGAGCTTGGTGACAAGTTTGGAGGGTAGTATGGTCTGAAATGCTGAGCTGTAGTCAATGAACAGCATTCTTACATAGGTATTCTTCTTGTCCAGATGGGACAGGACAATGTGCAGTGTGGTTGAGATTGCATTGTCTGTGAACCTATTTGGACGGTAAGCAAATTGGAGTGGGACTAGGGTGTCAGGTAGGGTGGAGGTGATATGATTCTTGACTAGTCTCTCAAAGCACTTCATGATGACAGAAGTGAGTGCAACGGGGCAATTGTCATTTAGTTCAGTTACCTTAGGGGAACAGGAACAATGGTGGCCATCTTGAAGCATGTGGGGACAACAGACTGGGATAGGGATTGATTGAATATGCCCGTAAACACTCTAGCCAGCTGGTCTGCGCATGCTCTGAGGATGTGGCTTAGGGATGCCGTCTGGGCCGGCAGCCTTGCGAGGACCAGCTGACTCACTCTGTGTGCAATAATAGTGTTTAACATAATTTTTTAATGACTACCTCATCTCTCATCTCTGTATCCCGCTCATACAATTATCTGTAAGGTCCCTCAGTCGAGCAGTGAAGTTCAAACCCAGATTCAACCACAAAGATCAGGGAGGTTTTCCAATGCCTCGCAAAGAAGGGCACCGATTGGTAGAAATAAAAAAAGGTCTGACATTGAATGTTCCTTTGAGCATGATGCAGTTTTTAATTACCCTTAGGATGTATCAATACACCCAGTCACTACAAATATACAGGTGTTCTTCCTAACTTAGTTCCCGAGGAGGAAGAGTTACAGATAGGAGAAAACTGAGGATGGATCAACAACATTGTAGTTACTCAACAACACTATCCTAAATTACAAGACAAGAAGGAATATTTTGATGCTGTATAGACTTCCAAAACATGCATCCTGTTTGCATTAAGGCACTAAAGTAAAATTGATGAATACAAAAAGCGTTATGTTTGGGGCAAATCCAATACAACACATCACTGAGTACCATTCTTCATATTTTAAAGCATGGTGGTGACTGCATCATGTTATGGGTATGCTTGTCATTGGCAATTACTAGGGATTTTTAAATTATTTTTTTAAATAAAAAGAAACGTGTTGGAGTTCATCAAGTCCCAACACTAATTTATTACCATGTTTCTCCCAGCAAGCTGCTTCAGCAATGGAGATACAATAAACAACCATCTGGCAGGTAGAACTGAGAGGAGGGATGGATGAAGTGAGAGGGAGGGAGAGTGAGATAGAGGGAGGTAGGAAGCGAGAGTGAGAGGGAGGAAGATCTAGACTAGAGGAGGAACCAACACCATCCCTCTTATAAATCACTTTACACTCTACTGAGACTAGCTGAGCTCAGCCAAGCCGAGCTGTACTGGTTGGTTACCACCTTTTCACGTTACCATATCTGAGCAATGCAATGTTTCCAGCACTATTCTACACTGAGCAAAAATATAAATGCAACATGTAAAGTGTTGGTCCCATGTTTCATGAGGTGAAATAAAAGATCCCAGAAATGTTCCATACGCACAAAAAGTGTATTTCTCTCAACTGTTGTGCAAAAACATGTTTACATCCCTATTAGTGAGCATTTCTCATTTGCCAGTATAATCCATCCACTTGACAGGTGTGTCATATCAAGAAGCTGATTAAACAGCGTGATCATTACACAGGTGCACCTTGTGCTGGGGACAATAAAAGGCTACTGTAAAATGTGCAGTTTTGTCTCACAACACAATGCCACAGATGTCTCAAGTTTTGAGGGAGTGTGCAATTGGCATGCCGACTGCAGGAATGTCTACCAGAGCTGTTGCCAGATAATTTACTGTTAATTTCTCTACCATAAGATGCCTTCAATGTCATTTTAGAGAATTTGGCTATATATCCAACCTGCCTCACAACCACAGGCCACGTGTATGGCGTCATGGTGGCGGTGGGGTTATGGTATAGACAGGCATAAGTACAGACAATGAACACAATTTTATTTTATCGATTGCAATTTGAATGCACAGAGATAACGTGATGAGATCCTGAGGCCCATTGTTGAGCCATTCATCCACCGCCATCACCTCATGTTTCAGCATGATAATGCACTGCCCCATGTTGCAAGGATCTGTACACAATTCCTTGAAGCTGATGTTTTGGATGTTCTGGGAAGTTGGTATGACAGCATGTTCCAGTTGCCGACAATATCCAGTAACTTCGCATAGCCATTGAAAAGGAGTGGCCACAATCAACAGCCTGATCAACTCTATGCGAAGGAGATGTGTTGTGCTGCATGAGGCAAATGGTGGTCACACCAGATACTGACTGGTGTTCTGGTCCACTCCCCTACTTTTTTTTGAAGGTATCTGTGACCAACAGATGCATATCTGTTAGGAATTTTATGAATAATGACTAAACAATATCCCATTTTAAATAGAACTGTAACTAAGTCAACTTCTACTCTGTTTTATTATATCTGATTAACAATATGAATTCATAAGTGAGGGATTGTGGAGCCTGAAACAGGGGGCAATTAAATTAAATAAATACCATTCCAGCCAGGTTGGAGAAGATTGGAAGTGTTTTTTTTTTAAGTAAGCAGAAGGGGTTTTTGAAGTAAGCAGAAAGGGTCATTAACCTATGGTTGAACCGACTCAACGTAGCTCTGGGATGTTTAGATAAGGCAGAGTGTGTTTTCTCAGGTTTTCCATTAGCTGGAACTGTCTGCTGAATGGTGATGGATGAAGACTTCAGAAGGTTTATCTCGAATGAACTTTGATCTTTTGGGAGAAATAATATTTTATAACCTATGACGTCATATTTTGTATATAAACTGTTGTTCGTGGTTACATGGCAGCGCGCTCCGAGAATAAATAATATTATCTAATTTTGATAAGACTGGTCTCTGTCTATTTTATGCAAATAAGAATCTTACAAATTCTCATAAAATAGACTAAGTGAATTCAATTAAAGAAAACATATTGGAATTATAAAATTACAGTAACTATCTGTATTTCCAGTCATGTGAAATCCATAGATTGGGGCCTAATGAATGTATTTCAATTGACTGATTTCCTCATATGAACTTAAACTCAGTAAAATCATTGACGTTATTGCATGTTGTGTTTATATTTTTGTTCAGTATAGAACCTGAAAGGGTTATTCGGCTGTCCCCATAGGAGAACCCTTTGAGGAACCCTATTCGGTTCCAGGTAGAACCCTTTTGGGTTCCATGTAGAACCCTTTCCACAGAGAGTTCTACATGGAACACAAAAGGGTTTTATCTGGAAACAAAAAGGGTTCTACCTGGAGTGAGGACAGTCGAATAACCCTTTTGGAACATTTTTCTCAGATTGCATTTAGTGTCAGATTGCATTTTCATGGCATTTGTCTTTGGCTTTGGAACACCCTGAAGAGTCATTTCACATTTTAGGCCCAGTGGGGAAATCCCTATCTGGATCCATTAAGCTACTGTACTATCTACAGCAGTTCCTCCTTTAAAAGTTGCATCATACTGCAGCACACCTTGCAGGCTGCTACAAAATTTTATGGCACATTATTTAATTATCAGCCATTGTTACCATGCTAGTGCTAGTTTGACCACCAGAGGGCATCTTTGAGAAGCATTTGATAGTCTTCAATATTGGCATTACGAGAGAATTTAAAACCTTTTTTGTAAGAACATAGTATATAGGATTGATTTTAAGAATTGTAGCTTAACTTCTTGAGTGTCGGGTTTTTGGCTAAAAAACGTACCCATTTGAAACTGCCTATTTTTCAGGCCCAGAAGCTAGAATATGCATATAATTGTCAGATTAGGATAGAAAACGCTCTAAAGTTTCCAAAACTGTCAACATGTTGTCTGTGAGTATAACAGAACTGATATTGCAGGCGAAAACCTGAGGAAAGTCAAACCAGGAAGTGCTGTTTTTCCTGAAAGCTCTCTGTTCCATTGGATGCCTTGCTTCCATTTAAAGGGATATCAACCAGATTCCTTTTCCTATGGCTTCCTCAAGGTGTCAACAGTCTTTAGACATAGTTTCAGGCTTTTATTTTAAAAAATGAGCAAGAAAGATAACATTGCGTCAGTGGATAGCTGGGTGTCAGTGGATAGCCATTGTCTCTCCCTCTCCTATTGAAAAAGCGACAGTCCCGGTTGATATATTATCGATTATATATTTTAAAAACAACCTGAGGTTTGATTATAAAAAACGTTTGACATGTTTCTGTGGACATTACGGATACTATTTGGAATTTTCGTCTGCGATGTCGTGACCGCTCGAGCCTGTGGATTTCTGAACATAATGCGCCAAACAAATGGAGGTATTTTGGATTTAAAATAATCTTTATGGAACAAAATGAACATTTATTGTGTAACTGGGAGTCTCGTGAGTGCAAACATCCGAAGATCATCAATGGTAAGCGATTAATTTGATTGCTTTTCTGATTTTCGTGACCAAGCTACTTGATGCTAGGTGTTCATAATGTTTTGTCTGGTGATCGATAAACTTACACAAATGCTTGGATTGCTTTCACTGTAAAGCATATGCACCACTCGGCAGGCCCCATCCACAAACGTTTTAATGCTTTTTAATAAAACATTGAACAAATTATCCAAATGCAGAGAGGTGTTGGTAAAGGTATTTTGTCCTGCTAACAGCCCATAATGGGCTATTATAATACTGTACATGTTGTCCAGGTCAAGATAACCAAAACATTTCTTTATTAAAGATCAGAAAGAATGTTGGCACTTATTTATTTTGATCCAAAGCCATGAATGAGTGAGTCACTCAGCTTTATGTAGGTGCCGAGGCTATATGACTGTTCCATCAACTTGATTATATATATAACGATATTTTGGAGAATATTTAATGAAATAAAAAAAACGAAAGTGAGCGATTGTGAATCTGAATAAAGGCCAACATAATATTTGCATAGTATTTGTACTTCTGTTTTCAGAGGGAGAGAAACGCTGGGCCAATTGTGCGCCAGCCTATGGGACTCCTAAACATGGTCGGATGTGATACATAATAATACAATGTCCCCCTTCCACATGTTAAATCTTCCAATTGATTTTTTAAATTTTTTTTTATCAATTAGGATATTTGAGTTTAACCACAATATTTGTTGTATTATTTTGTTCTGTCTTTTCCTGGGGATTAAACTGACATTTTAACCAATCACGGCCGTTTGTGATACAGCCAACCTAACTAAGAAATACATTTGACGATAGAATTCTCCCCCTTCCCACCTCCTAGGTGTCACGGATCCTTCCGGAACTGTCATTACTCACACCTGGTCCTTATTCCCATAATGGCGTTGTACAACGTGACCGTGTGTTTTCAAAAAAGAGTATTTTCCAGTAAGCAACAATTTGTTCCAATATTTGGATCCATAACTAAATAAACATCTACATTTTGAGACTATTTTTTAAATCATTTTTAGTAACGAAAGCATAAAGATGCTGATGAATAAATACAGTACTGTACAATATATGCTTTATCTGACATTTTGCTGTTGCATGAGGTTGCCCACCCACACTTTAAACATTTGGATAATAAAGCATTTAAAGCATTTTGAAGATAGAAGTGGCCTTCAGTTGTTTATTAGGCTACAGTGCAGTCTGACAAGTAAACATAACCAACAGCACATACTGTAGTAAACATGGGAAAGTGCCTAATTTCTTACATAAGAGATAGCAGGCCATGTCCAGACTTTCTCGGTGACCTCAAGTACTCATTAACTCTGTCTTTAATGCTTTTTCGGGTTGCATCAGTCATGGACAGAAACTTTTGAGACGCATTATTAATGATGAACATGCGGTGGTTCACTGGTAAGCCACATTTAACGCTTCATTCTCCGCCTGACTCTCCGCCAATGCTGCCTGACACTGCCAATGACTGTGTCTGTCAATACCGCCTGGCTCTGGACCAATGCATCAGCTGTCGCCCGTATCTCTGACCTCAGAGAATGTTTTTTTTACTGCTGGTCTGCCTTCAATGACTCGATCTCGGTCTTCAAAGTTTGAATCTGATCCATGTGCACCTTCGTCAGATGAGCAGAATGGTACCGCCCTGAGCCCCCATCGATTACAGTGGCCTATGATAGAAACGGTAGAACAATTCAAAGTGACTCCAACACACAAATGCTGCATACACATAAGAATCTAGCAATACGGGTATTGAACCAGCATCTGTAGCAACGCAGTTTGCGCTGAGATGCAGTGTCTTACACCATGCCCAGACCGGATTAAAAAAAAAAAATTATTTCACCTTTATTTAACCAGGTAGGCTATTTGAGAACAAGTTCTCATTTGCAACTGCAACCTGGCCAAGATAAGGCATAGCAGTGTGAACAGACAACACAGAGTTACACATGGAGTAAACAATTAACAAGTCAATAACACAGTAGAAAAAAGGGGAGTCTATATACATTGTGTGCAAAAGGCATGAGAAGGTAGGCGAATAATTACAATTATGCAGATTAACACTGGAGTGATAAATGATCAGATGGTTATGTACAGGTAGAGATATTGGTGTGCAAAAGAGCAGAAAAATAAATAAATAAAAACAGTATGGGGATGAGGTAGGTGAAAATGGGTGGGCTATTTACCAATAGACTATGTACAGCTGCAGCGATCGGTTAGCTGCTCAGATAGCAGATGTTTGAAGTTGGTGAGGGAGATAAAAGTCTCCAACTTCAGCGATTTTTGCAATTCGTTCCAGTCACAGGCAGCAGAGAACTGGAACGAAAGGCGGCCAAATGAGGTGTTGGCTTTAGGGATGATCAGTGAGATACACCTGCTGGAGCGCGTGCTACGGATGGGTGTTGCCATCGTAACCAGTGAACTGAGATAAGGCGGAGCTTTACCTAGCATGGACTTGTAGATGACCTGGAGCCAGTGGGTCTGGCGACGAATATGTAGCGAGGGCCAGCCGACTAGAGCATACAAGTCGCAGTGGTGGGTGGTATAAGGTGCTTTAGTGACAAAACGGATGGCACTGTGATAAACTGCATCCAGTTTGCTGAGTAGAGTGTTGGAAGCAATTTTGTAGATGACATCGCCGAAGTCGAGGATCAGTAGGATAGTCAGTTTTACTAGGGTAAGTTTGGCGGCGTGAGTGAAGGAGGCTTTGTTGCGGAATAGAAAGCCGACTCTTGATTTGATTTTCGATTGGAGATGTTTGATATGGGTCTGGAAGGAAAGTTTAGAGTCTAGCCAGACACCTAGGTACTTATAGATGTCCACATATTCAAGGTCGGAACCATCCAGGGTGGTGATGCTGGTCAGGCGTGCGGGTGCAGGCAGCGAACGGTTGAAAAGCATGCATTTGGTTTTACTAGCGTTTAAGAGCAGTTGGAGGCCACGGAAGGAGTGCTGTATGGCATTGAAGCTCGTTTGGAGGTTAGATAGCACAGTGTCCAAGGACGGGCCGGAAGTATATAGTATGGTGTCGTCTGCGTAGAGGTGGATCAGGGAATCGCCCGCAGCATGAGAAACATCATTGATATATACAGAGAAAAGAGTCGGCCCGAGAATTTAACCCTGTGGCACCCCCATAGAGACTGCCAGAGGACCGGACAGCATGCCCTCCGATTTGACACACTGAACTCTGTCTGCAAAGTAATTGGTGAACCAGGCAAGGCAGTCATCCGAAAAACCGAGGCTACTGAGTCTGCCGATAAGAATACGGTGATTGACAGAGTCGAAAGCCTTGGCAAGGTCTATGAAGACGGCTGCACAGTACTGTCTTTTATCGATGGCGGTTATGATATTGTTTAGTACCTTGAGCGTGGCTGAGGTACACCCGTGACCGGCTCGGAAACCAGATTGCACAGCGGAGAAGGTACGGTGGGATTCGAGATGGTCAGTGACCTGTTTGTTGACTTGGCTTTCGAAGACCTTAGATAGGCAGGGCAGGATGGATATAGGTCTGTAACAGTTTGGGTCCAGGGTGTCGCCCCCTTTGAAGAGGGGGATGACTGCGGCAGCTTTCCAATCCTTGGGGATCTCAGACGATATGAAAGAGAGGTTGAACAGGCTGGTAATAGGGGTTGCGACAATGGCTGCGGATAGTTTCAGGAATAGAGGGTCCAGATTGTCAAGCCCAGCTGATTTGTACGGGTCCAGGTTTTGCAGCTCTTTCAGAACATCTGCTATCTGGATTTGGGTAAAGGAGAACCTGGAGAGGCTTGGGCGAGTAGCTGCGGGGGGGGGGGGGGGGGGGGGGGGGGGGGAGCTGTTGGCCGAGGTTGGAGTAGCCAGGCGGAAGGCATGGCCAGCCGTTGAGAAATGCTTGAAGTTTTCGATAATCATGGATTTATCGGTGGTGACCGTGTTACCTAGCCTCAGTGCAGTGGGCAGCTGGGAGGAGGTGCTCTTGTTCTCCATGGACTTCACAGTGTCCCAGAACTTTTTGGAGTTGGAGCTACAGGATGCAAACTTCTGCCTGAAGAAGTTGGCTTTAGCTTTCCTGACTGACTGTGTGTATTGGTTCCTGACTTCCCTGAACAGTTGCATATCGCGGGGACTATTCGATGTTATTGCAGTCCGCCACAGGATGCTTCTGAAAACCAATGAGGAGATTGCACGTGTGTATATGCTTCTGAAAATCAATGAGGAGATGGGAGAGGCAGGACTTGCAGCGCGTTTTGCATCAAATAGAATCAACTTCTATTTTAGCAAATGGCAATGCAGCCACTCGTTTGCGCGCTTGTGAGCAGTGTGGGTGCAACGATTGAATAACATGTATGGTGAAAATGTATTTTGCAACACTGGCACACGCGACCGGTGTGGTCAGCATGTTAGACCGCTGTGCCACGGGCTCTGTACAACTTGACCGGTCGGGTCAGCATGTTAGACCGCTGTGCCACGGGCTCTGTACAACGTGACCGGTCGGGTCAGCATGTTAGACCGCTGTGCCACGGGCTCTGTACAACTTGACCGGTCGGGTCAGCATGTTAGACCGCTGTGCCACGGGCTCTGTACAACGTGACCGGTCGGGTCAGCATGTTAGACCGCTGTGCCACGGGCTCTGTACAACGTGACCGGTCGGGTCAGCATGTTAGACCGCTGTGCCACGGGCTCTGTACAACGTGACCGGTCGGGTCTAGGCTACAGTAAGTACTACAGTAAGTACTACAGTAAGTATTACAGTAAGTCCTACAGTAAGTACTACAGTAAGTATTACAGTAAGTATTACAGTAAGTATTACAGTAAGTACTACAGTATGTATTACAGTAAGTACTACAGTAAGTACTACAGTAAGCCCTACAGTAAGTATTACAGTAAGTCCTACAGTAAATATTACAGTAAGTCCTACAGTAAGTATTACAGTAAGTCCTACAGTATGTACTACAGTATGTACTACAGTAAGTACTACAGTAAGTACTACAGTAAGTACTACAGTAACTCCTACAGTAAGTTCTACAGTAAGGGCAAAACATTTCCACACCCTAACTGTAGTCTTAAGTTTCTCTTAGAATTAAAACCTACGTGTAACAACAGTTTTAGTAAGTAATACTGACGAGTAGTAACAACAAAACTAGTGTCCGTTAGAGACACAGTAGCGCCTTGAGACCCAAAAGCATAATCAGTGCTCTAACTCCCCCTTGTGGTGGTCTGGAGCAATGAAGTAGTGACGCAGGGTACCGTACTAAACCACACATTTCCACTAAGTCCCGCAGCGTAATCGCAAATCTTTTAGTTGAGCAAACACTGTAGTAGTGAATTAGGAAGGGAAAAAGCCTTGGAGCGGAGTATGGTCTTTGTGCTGTTGGCAGGGATATAGATCTGTGGACGCTGGTGTCCCTTGAAATCAGAAAACAGGCTCGTTCCAGCCGTTAGAATGACTTGTCCTCCTTCCTTTACCAGCTTCCACTGTTATCGATGCTCTTAGTTGGAAAAAGGCCAGTCTGAATGAAGGTAATTATCATGAGCTCCACTCATTCTCTCTTCATGGGATTTGTCCAAATAATGACATTATGTACAGTATTAGAGTCTTCTTACACGCTTTTCGCTTTTAGCTGTAATGAATTATAGGTGTAATGAATGTAATTTGACCCAGTATTGTGGCCATAGATCAGCAAATTAACCCTGTTATGTATCAAATTACATTTTAAAAAGGTTTCGATGTAATTGTAAAATGAGTCTCCGGTATGATTTTACATAACGAAAATGGTTTTATTTTAGCAGTGGTTACTCAGTAGTGGTTACTCAGCAGTGGTTACCCAGCAGTGGTTACCCAGCAGTGGTTACCCAGCAGTGGTTACCCAGCAGTGGTTACCCAGCAGTGGTTACCCAGCAGTGGTTACTCAGCAGTGGTTACTCAGCAGTGGTTACCCAGCAGTGGTTACTCAGCAGTGGTTACCCAGCAGTGGTTACTCAGCAGTGGTTACCCAGCAGTGGTTACCCAGCAGTGGTTACCCAGCAGTGGTTAATCAGCAGTGGTTACTCAGTAGTGGTTACCCAGCAGTGGTTACCCAGCAGTGGTTACCCAGCAGTGGTTACTCAGCAGTGGTTAATCAGCAGTGGTTACTCAGCAGTGGTTACTCAGCAGTGGTTACCCAGCAGTGGTTACTCAGCAGTGGTTACCCAGCAGTGGTTACCCAGCAGTGGTTACTCAGCAGTGGTTACTCAGCAGTGGTTACCCAGCAGTGGTTACTCAGCAGTGGTTACCCAGCAGTGGTTACCCAGCAATGGTTACTCAGCAGTGGTTACCCAGCAGTGGTTACCCAGCAGTGGTTACTCAGCAGTGGTTACTCAGCAGTGGTTACCCAGCAGTGGTTACCCAGCAGTGGTTACTCAGCAGTGGTTACCCAGCAGTGGTTACTCAGCAGTGGTTACCTAGCAGTGGTTACTCAGCAGTGGTTACTCAGCAGTGGTTACCCAGCAGTGGTTACCCAGCAGTGGTTACTCAGCAATGGTTACCCAGCAGTGGTTACTCAGCAGTGGTTACCCACGCAGTCGTGGGTCAACAAGGGAGTACAGGAGAGGGCTCAGAACGCACCCTTGTGGGGCCCCAGTGTTGAGAATCAGCGGGGTGAAGATGTTGTTACCTACACTCACCACCTGGGGGTGACCCGTTAGGAAGTCCAGTACCCAGTTACACAGGGCAGGGTCGAGACCCAGAGGAATTCTATGTCAGGTGAACAGAAGGACTTGAGTTCCTGTATGTTGTTATGATCACACCACGTCTCGTTAATCATAAGGCATACCCCCCCCCCCCCCCCCCCCGCCCCTCTTCTTACCAGAAAGATGCTTGTTTCTGTCGGCGCGATGTGTGAAGAAACCAGGTGGCTGTACCAACTCCCATGTTTCCGTGAAGCAAGTCTCAGTTGTCTCTCTGGAATGCTACCCTTGCTTGTTGTCAAGAGACTGGACATTGGTGAGTAGTATGCTAGGGAGTGGTGCGCAATGTTCCTGTCTCCGGAGCCTGTCCAGAAGACCGCTTCGTTTGCCCCTTTTACGCGACGTTGTTTTGATTCGCCGGCTGGGATCCGATCCATTGTCCTGGGTGGTGGGCAAAACACAGGATCCATTTTGGGAAAGTCGTATTCCTGGTCGTAATGATGGTGAGTTGACGTTGCTCTTATATTCAGTAGTTCCTCCCGACTGTATGTAATGAAACCTAAGATTACCTGGGGTACCAAAGTAAGAAATAACACGTAAAAAAACAAACTACTGCATAGTTTCCTAGGAACGCGAAGCGAGGCGGCCATCTCTGTCGGTGCCGTAATCATCCGGCATGATCTACCAGTTCAAACATAGAGTAGGACATAATGTTAATTACCTTATTATGGAATTCTTTCAAATTGGTGAACTCAAAACACCTTCTGAATGCATGGCTCATTCTGTGAAGGGAGGCCTTCAAGGGGGGTCTTTCCATCTCTGTCTAGAAGGGAAGGCTAAGTGTGAGAGAGTTGAAGTATGGATGTGTTTGTGTTTATCCAGTATCATAATCCATATTTAATCCATTTATAGTAATATGCATACTTTCATCACTTTCAACACCATGATCCGTTATTCTTAAGTAAGTAGTGTAAATGAGAATATGTGATTTTGTCCCTCTATCGCTGATCACGTGACGAGTTTATTTGGGTGCTATGGGTTGGGCCCTCAAGACTCCTGGGTTCTGGGCCTGGGAGAACATGTGAGACGGTGTCTCCATGAGGATGCCCTTCTCTTACTGCCATCCGTACAGAGATTTGTTTGTTATTTTCAGTCTGAGGGCCATGTAAGAAACTAAATTAAATCTCCCTTGACTATTTTTGCAACGGCCTGTCTGTGACACGTTTATTCATTTATATATCCATTCATTTATTCATACAACAAGTTTGGTGTTTACTTTTGATTTCAGATCCCATCTGGAATATGATTTATGATATCTCTTCATTTGATGAATGGCAGTAATTCTGTTGTATTTAGATAATGAGAAAATGAATGTCTGGCAGTCAGCGAATTGTTTCATGTTTCCCTGAATGCACAGGTGTTGACTTTATGCTTCAATGGCAATTGAAGGCAAAGCTTCATTTAAATCTAATCAACAGTATGTTGTTGTTATTTTTCTTTCAAATGCTGGGTTCAAAACAACCCAATCTGGGTCATTTGGTAACCCAGCGCTTGGAATGGACATTTGAAATGATTTCACTATTCGTCTAATATCATACATTTCTGGAGGAGGGGCGCGTGAGGAGGAGGGGCGCGTGAGAAGGAGGGGCGCGTGAGAAGGAGGGGCGCGTGAGAAGGAGGGGCGCGTGAGGAGGAGGGTCACGTGGAGGAGGAGGGTCGCGTGGAGGAGGAGGGTTGTGTGGAGGAGGAGGGGCGCGTGGAGGAGGAGGGGCGCGTGGAGGAGGAGGGGCGCGTGGAGGAGGAGGGGCGCGTGAGGAGGAGGGGCGCGTGAGGAGGAGGGGAGAAAGAGAGAGAGAGAGAGAGACTGCATCAATTTGATGTAAGGAAGCTAGCCAGCTAGCTAAAGTATCAGAGCTAATTGAGGCTCTTTTGCTGCGCTCACCGGTCCTTGTCCACAACAACTCTGTTCATATTAAACAACAGCCTGTTGGATGATCATTGTAGTCAACTCCTTTTCATTTTGCCAACTTAATCCCGTAATTGTAATTCCATTTTGCATTGATTAGAAATCTCTTACTTCACTTGTTACACATGTAGCCTCTGACAGTAGCTGCTTTTAATAATAACTATCTACAAGCATGGAATGTGGGTAGGCTACCAGTACATATTTTTTTAAAGGGCGCACTCACTTTCATTAAAATGTCTAATATCATGGTCTATCCTTCTATGTAACAAGGTCACATAGATCATTGTATTTAATTTAAGACCAAGCCATTTCATTAAAATTAGCCTTTATTTCTTTGTAAATATTCTAATAACCATGTCCATGTCTACCCAGTGTAAATATTCTAATAACCATGTCCATGTCTACCCAGTGTAAATATTCTAATAACCATGTCCATGTCTACCCAGTGTAAATATTCTAATAACCATGCCCATGTCTACCCAGTGTAAATATTCTAATAACCATGTCCATGTCTACCCAGTGTAAATATTCTAATAACCATGCCCATGTCTACCCAGTGTAAATATTCTAATAACCATGTCCATGTCTACCCAGTGTAAATATTCTAATAACCATGTCCATGTCTACCCAGTGTAAATATTCTAGTAACCATGCCCATGTCTACCCAGTGTAAATATTCTAATAACCATGCCCATGTCTACCCAGTGTAAATATTCTAATAACCATGCCCATGTCTACCCAGTGTAAATATTCTAATAACCATGCCCATGTCTACCCAGTGTAAATATTCTAATAACCATGCCCATGTCTACCCAGTGTAAATATTGTGTTATTTTCACCCATCCAGTTGGTTTGCTTTTGTTTAACCATTATTTCACTAGGCAAGTTAAAATCATCATGATGTCATTCTGCCAGATATTTATTTAACTAGGCAAGTAAGTTAAGAACAAATTCTTATTTTCAATGACGGCCTAGGAACAGGTTAACTGCCTGTTCAGGGGCAGAACGCCAGATTTGTACCTTGTCAGCTCGGGGATATGATCTTGCAACCTTTCGGTTACTAGTCCAACGCTCTAACCACTAGGCTATGCTGCTGACTTGTCCCGAAGCCAGTACAGTGTTGTCTTGGCTGTGTATTTAGGGTTGCTGTCCTGTTGGGAGGTGAACCTTTGCCCGAGTCTGAGGTCCTGAGTGTTCTGGAGCAGGTTTTCATTGAGGATCTCTCTGTACAGGCCGTGGCTCGGGTGGTTGATGTCCTTGATGATATCCGTGGCCTTCCTGTGACACCGGGTGCTGTACATTTCCTGAAGGGCAGGCAGTGTTCTCCCAGCGATGTGTTGGGCTGACCGCACCCCCCTCCGGAAAGCCCTGCGGTTGGGGACGGTGTCGTACCAGGTGGTGATAATGCCCTTCAGGATGTTCTCAACGGTGCATCTGTAAAAGTTTGTGAGGGTCTTAGGGGCCTAGCCAAATTTCTTCATCCTCCTGAGGTTGAAGGGGGCGTGTTCCCTCTGCTGCCTCCTGAAGTCCACGATCAGCTCCTTCGAGTTGTTGACGTTGAGGGAGAGGTTATTGTCCTGGCACCACTCCACCAGGGCCCTCACCTCCTCCCTGTAGGCCGTCTCATTGTTTTTAGTGTTGAGGGTCAGCGAAGAGGAGGTTGTTGTTTCCTACCTCCACCACCTGGGGGAGGCGCGTCAAGAAGTCCAGGACCCAGTTGCACAGGGCGGGGTTCAGACCCAAGGCCTCGAGCTTGATGATGAGCTTGGAGGGTACTATGGTGTTGAATGCTGAGCTATAGTCAATGAACAGCATTCTTACATAGGTATTCCTTTTGTCCAGATGGGATAGGGCAGTGTGCAGTGTTATGGCAATTGCATCGTCTGTGGATCTATTGGGGTGGCAAATTGCAGTGGGTCTAGGGTGTCGGTTAAGGTGAAGGTGATATGATCCTTAACTAGCCTCTCAAAGCACTTCATGATGACATACATGAGTTCTACGGGGCGATAGTAATTTAATTCAGTTACCTTTGCTTTCTTGGGTACAGGAACAATGGTAGCCATCTTGAAGTATATGGGGACAACAGACGGGGATTTGGAGAGATTGAATATGTCCATAAACACTCCAGCCAGCTGGTCTGCGCTCTGGGGACTGTGGTAGCAGAATCAGAATCCTTTAGGTAACATTTATAAATAAGATGTTTTATTAATTTTCCTAAGTATGCTTAAATGGGAAAAGTCATCACACTGAATTGGGGAGAGGTTAGGCTTGTCTTCTTATGGAAATGTGTCTAACTATTTACATGTCCCCTCTGAGGTTGTCCTTATCTTGATTTAGTATATGACCTAAGAGGCTCACTGTCTTTTCTGATCTTGTCCAGGAGGGGGTGTATTTGATATATGCCATTGGATGAGGTAATGTTTTTGGTTCTAAGTGGTACCAAGAATGAGATAAGAACTTAGTTTAGGAGACCAAACTGAACAATCATTTATAGCCAATGCTGTCTGGCTATGTGTGTCTGCTATAAAGGATCTCAGTTGCCAATATGTAAGCACTCTCAGAGAATTCATTTATAGGCACTGAATTGATCTGAGAGTCACGGGGCTATGGTGAAGCTCATATAATTAAAGATGGACTTTATGATAACTCTGACTTGTGTGTGGTTTGCTCTCTCATGATTTGGTAATACATATTTCCACGACAGGACGCGGCTAGGGATGCTGTCAGGGCCGGAAGCCTTGTGAGGGTTAACACACTTAAATGTCTTACTCATGTCGGCCACGGAGAACGAGAGCTCACAGTCCTCGGGAGCGGCCCATGTCGGCGACATTGTGTTATCTTCAAAGCTGGTGAAGAAGGTGTTTAGTTTGTTTGGGAGAAAAACGTTGGGGTCCCTTTTAATCCATGTCTGGAGTTCCTGCCACATACGTCTCGTGTCTGAGCCATTGAATTGTGACTCCACTTTGTGTCTGACGTTTTGCCTGTTTGATTGCCTTACGGAAGGCAAGCTGATCTGCTCGTCATCCTCACCAGGGTCTTGACTTGACTGCAGTTTGGAAGAGATACCGTGATAAGATCTCGAGTACCATTGTCGTGCCATTCATCCACTGCCATCACCTCATGTTTCATCATGATAATGCACAGCCCCATGTGGCTAGAATCTGTACGCAATTCCTGGAAGCTGAAAATGTCCCAGTTCTTTCATGGCCTGCATACTCACCAGACATGTCACCCATTGAGCATGTGTGGGATGCTCTGGATCAACAGGTACGACAGCTTGTTCCAGTTCCTGCCAATACCCAGAAACAAAGCCATTGACGAGGAGAGGAACAACATTCCACAGGCCACAATCAATAGCCTGATCAACTCTATGCCAAGGAGATGCTGGTCACACCAGATACTGACTGGTTTTCTGATCCACTCCCTACCTTTTTATTAAGGTGTCTGTGACCAACAGATGCATATCTGTATTCCCAGTCATGTGAAATCCATTGATTAGTGCTTAATTTATTCATTTCAATTGGCTGATTTCCTTATATGAGCTGTAACTCAGTAAAGTCTTTGAAATGGTTGCATGTTGAATTTCTATTTTTGTTTATGTGTTTAGCATTTTACATGTTACATTTTAGTCATTTTACAGACAGTTATCCATAGCAATGTACAGTCAGTGCTACAAACTCCAGAAGATTATGAAAATAAATAATCAGGATTTACAGCTCTCGGCTTCAACTGTGTTCGAATCCTTTAACCTTTAACCTTTTAGCTGAATGTTTTGATTCCTTGATATTCAATTCAAGGTCGTTGATCTGAATATTATTAAGCATGAATTCTAAATCGGAAACACAGACCAAACGTTTTATGTATTTCCCAAGGTGGCTGTAAAAGGTGATATTGATCCAGGATGAAACTGGGGATATATTTTGTAATATCTTAAATATTGGTGTATACATAAAAAGATTGGTCTGTGTCCGGATGTCTAGTCACTTTCTCCCCCTCTCTCTCTTTCTTTCTCTCTCTTTCTCTCTCTCTTTCTCTCTCTCTCTCTCTCTCTCTCTCTCTCTGGATTATATGGATTCTTCAATTACATTGAGCTGGACAGGTTTCTCAATTTCTTTTTTAGATGTTTGCATTCTTCATCAAACCATTTGTCACTGTTGTTTATCTTCTTTGGTTTTCTGTTTGAAATGTTTAGATTTGTGAGGCTGAGAGATCAAATGTACTGTTTAGATTTTCTACTGCCAAGTTTACGCCTTCAGTGGAACATTTTGTCCAGGAAGTTGTCTGAAAGGGATTGCATTTGTTATTCCCTAATAGTTTTTTGGTAGGTTTCCACACTACATTCCTTCCATCTATAGCATTTCTTTAATGTTACTCAGTTCCTTTGGCTTTGATGCCTCATGATTGAGTATTGCTCTGTTCAAGTAGACTGTGACCTGATAGGAGTGTCAGCGGGCTGTGAACGCTCTGAGAGACTGGTTTGAGGTCAGTGATAAAGTAGCCTACAGTTCTACTTCCAAGAGATGATTATTAGTATGTTGTCATAGTCGTGCCTAGGTGGGCATATGGGGGAGGGAATGACACTCTGTGTTTGGGGAAAAAAGTTTATTTTCTTGTATATGTTTTCTGTTAGAGTCCATAAGGAGTACAATCTGTGTCTGTTGTATGTCCTCAGTGGGTGTGTGTGTGGGGGGGGGGGGGGGGGGGGTTGTCAGGAGGGTTTTCAGGGTGGCCTACAGGCGGGGTGCTCAGAGGGGATCCCCTGGGCTTGGGCTTCTTCTTCCTTTGTCTGTCCCGCTGTGTTGTCGACACTATGGTCAGGGTCTGGGGTGGACTGATCTGTTGTTGTGTTGTCGACACTATGGTCAGGGTCTGGGGTGGACTGATCTGTTGTTGTGTTGTCGACACTATGGTCAGGGTCTGGGGTGGACTGATCTGTTGTTGTGTTGTCGACACTATGGTCAGGGTCTGGGGTGGACTGATCTGTTGTTGTGATGAGACTTTTGTCGGGGTCTGGGGTGGACTGATCTGTTGTTGTGTTGTCGACACTATGGTCAGGGTCTGGGGTGGACTGATCTGTTGTTGTGTTGTCGACACTATGGTCAGGGTCTGGGGTGGACTGATCTGTTGTTGTGTTGTCGACACTATGGTCAGGGTCTGGGGTTGACTGATCTGTTGTTGTGTTGTCGACACTATGGTCAGGGTCTGGGGTGGACTGATCTGTTGTTGTGTTGTCGACACTATGGTCAGGGTCTGGGGTGGACTGATCTGTTGTTGTGTTGAGACTTTTGTCGGGGTCTGGGGTGGACTGATTTGTTGTTGTGATGAGACTTTTGTCGGGGTCTGGGGTGGACTGATCTGTTGTTGTGATGAGACTTTTGTCGGGGTCTGGGGTGGACTGATCTGTTGTTGTGATGAGACTTTTGTCAGGATCTGGGGTGGACTGATCTGTTGTGATGAGACTTTTGTCAGGGTCTGGGGTGGACTGATCTGTTGTTGTGTTGTCGACACTATGGTCAGGGTCTGGGGTGGACTGATCTGTTGTTGTGTTGTCGACACTATGGTCAGGGTCTGGGGTGGACTGATCTGTTGTTGTGTTGAGACTTTTGTCGGGGTCTGGGGTGGACTGATCTGTTGTTGTGATGAGACTTTTGTCGGGGTCTGGGGTGGACTGATCTGTTGTTGTGATGAGACTTTTGTCAGGGTCTGGGGTGGACTGATCTGTTGTGATGAGACTTTTGTCAGGATCTGGGGTGGACTGATCTGTTGTTGTGATGAGACTTTTGTCGGGGTCTGGGGTGGACTGATCTGTTGTTGTGATGAGACTTTTGTCGGGGTCTGGGGTGGACTGATCTGTTGTTGTGATGAGACTTTTGTCGGGGTCTGGGGTAGGCTGTTCTGCTGGCTTCTCTGTGTGGGTGGCCACCTCTCTATAGTGGGTTGTTCTCTGTCACACGCTGTCCCCCTAGTGCTGTGTTCTTGCCTCACCTCCAGCTCACCTCCAGCTGCCTCACCTCCAGCTGGGTGAATTTATCCCTTATTTCAATGATGGAGTAGTACTCTGTGCTGGGAGGTTGACTTTTCGCTTGGGGTTGATCGTCTGTGGGTTTATGTAATGAAGAGGTCTGGGCTGACCCGCTCGTGGTGGGGGTATCTTTCTCAAGAGAGAGCTTCTCCTGTTGAGCTATTTCCTTGATTAGGTGAAAGTCCAGCTGAAACTGTTTGTGGTTGCCCATTACCAATTCTGTTCCAGACTTATAGAGATTGATATTAGCTGACTCAGAGACCTCATTGTCTAGTGTCCTGAGTTTCCATCCCTCGGTAACACCCCCCCCTTCTTAACAGAGGGGTAGTGTGCTAATATAGCACTGTGCCATGCCAGGGGATGGTCTGTGTGGAAGATGAGGTTGCTTATGTACTCATTTTTACAATAGTCAGCAAAAAGTGTCTCTTGATTTTCCATAAAGAGCTTCATTTTGTACTATTTTCATGTCTTATTATTCTTTACATCCAGAGGGTACTGTATTTGAATGACCTCTGAACAGCGGGAGGGTGCGTCTCAGGCCTCTGAATTGTGTTGGGGCTCTCCTGCCGTTGTTGGGCTCAAGGGCTTTGGCAGCTCTCACTTGACACATCAGTGCTAATTTAAGTTGTATCAAGCTTGGTCGCCTTAATTTAGCATTCAGTCCTTATAAAGTAAAATATATCATTTTAATGTTTTTTTCTTCTTGGCTTTTGGAAATAAAATAGTGCTTCAGACTAAACATTACTCACTCAGTTCCAGGTTGGATCTCTCCCTCCCTTTCTCTCTCTCTCTCTCCCTCTCCCCCTCCCCCCTCTCCCTCCTCTCTCTCTCCCTCTCTCTCTCTCTCTCTCTCTCTCTCTCTCCCTCTCCCCCCACCGCTCTCTCTCTCTCCCTCTCCCCCTCCCCCCTCTCCCTCCTCTCTCTCTCTCCCTCTCTCCCTCTCTCTCTCTGTCTCTCTCTCTCTCTCCTCTCTCTCCCCCCACCCCTCTCTCTCCCTCTCCCCCCACCACTCTCTCTCTCTCCCTCTCTCCCCCTTCTCTCTCCCCTCTCTCTCTCTCCCTCCCTTTCTCTCTCTCTCTCTCTCTCCCTCTCCCCCTCCCCCCCTCTCCCTCCTCTCTCTCTCTCTCTCTCTCTCTCTCTCTCTCTCTCTCCTCTCTCTCCCCCCACCCCTCTCTCTCCCTCTCCCCCCACCGCTCTCTCTCTCTCCCTCTCTCCCCCTTCTCTCTCCCCTCTCTCTCTCTCCCTCTCTCCCCCTTCTCTCTCCCTCTCCCCCCTCTCTCCCTCTCCCCCCCTCTCTCTCCCCCTCTCTCTCCCCCTCTCCCCCCTCTCTCTCTCCCTCTCTCCCCCTTCTCTCTCTCTCTTTGTGGTTGAATCTGTTGTGTTCCGTCCCTCCTTTTCAGAAGTTAAGTGGGCTGATCTCAAGTTAGGCTTATATTAGGCTCTGAGTGTGGAATGAATACGTCCATTATGCCTTGTTAGAAAACCATTCAACTCAACTATTAAAAACAAATCTTTAACATGCTTGTAATACTATACACAAGTACTCAATGAAACATTAGAAAACCATTCACAACAAATGTAACTTCAAGTGAATTCTAGTCTAAATGCTAAATCACATTATTTTGGATTGGAGTGCTTTAGCTGCCATAACTATGATATTATATGACCACTCTCCCTCTGACGGATGTAATTCTGTAATATTGTATCAGCATTTCATCTCCATGCTGTGTGTGCGTGCAGGTGGATGTGTCATCTTGCTGTGCAGTGGAAAATTGCCAATTAGTATCAAGTTTCAGTGTGACACGATCGTTTATGGGATAACCATAACACGTCTGGCTTCCTATCTATAATCACATTTCACATTCATGTTGCTCATCTCAGGATATGAGTCATTATGTATAAGCTACAGTGTGTGTGTGCGTGTGCTTGTGTGTGTGTGTGTGTGTGTGTGTGTGTGTGTGTGCGTGTCCGCATGTGCGTGTGTGTGTGTGTGCGCGTGTGTGCACATGTGTGTGTGTGCGCGCGTGTGTGTGTGTGCATGTGTTTGCACGTGTGTGTGTGTGTGTGTGTGCGCGTGTGTTTGCACACACATTTGTAATGTTGTTACATCAAAACAGGAAATAATTGACCATTTTACTATGTGTGAATCCATCCTGCATTGTCAGAGTTGTGTCTTCTCTCCTCCCCTGTCTCCCTCCATCCCAGTTAGTCTCAGTGACATTTTAGTGGGATTTGATATACAGTTGAAGTCGGATGTTTACATACACCTTAGCCAAATACATTTAAACTCAGTTTTTCACAATTCCTGACATTAAATCCTAGTAAAAATTCCTTGTCTTAAGGCCAATTAGGATCACCATTGTATTTTACGTACAGTGCCTTGCGAAAGTATTCGGCCCCCTTGAACTTTGCGACCTTTTGCCACATTTCAGACTTCAAACATAATGTATTTTTTTGTGAAGAATCAACAACAAGTGGGACACAATCATGAAGTGGAACGACATTTATTGGATATTTCAAACTTTTTTAACAAATCAAAAACTGAAAAATTGGGCGTGCAAAATTATTCAGCCCCCTTAAGTTAATACTTTGTAGCTTGGGGTATGTCTCTATCAGTTTTGCACATCGAGAGACTGACATTTTTTCCCATTCCTCCTTGCAAAACAGCTCGAGCTCAGTGAGGTTGGATGGAGAGCATTTGTGAACAGCAGTTTTCAGTTCTTTCCACAGATTCTCGATTGGATTCAGGTCTGGACTTTGACTTGGCCATTCTAACACCTGGATATGTTTGTTTTTGAATCATTCCATTGTAGATTTTGCTTTATGTTTTGGATCATTGTCTTGTTGGAAGACAAATCTCCGTCCCAGTCTCAGGTCTTTTGCAGACTCCATCAGGTTTTCTTCCAGAATGGTCCTGTATTTGGCTCCATCCATCTTCCCATCAATTTTAACCATCTTCCCTGTCCCTGCTGAAGAAAAGCAGGCCCAAACCATGATGCTGCCACCACCATGTTTGACAGTGGGGATGGTGTGTTCAGGGTGTTGCTTTTACGCCAAACATAACGTTTTGCATTGTTGCCAAAAAGTTCAATTTTGGTTTCATCTGACCAGAGCACCTTCTTCCACATGTTTGGTGTGTCTCCCAGGTGGCTTGTGGCAAACTTTTTATGGATATCTTCAAGAAATGGCTTTCTTCTTGCCACTCTTCCATAAAGGCCAGATTTGTGCAATATACGACTGATTGTTGTCCTATGGACAGAGTCTCCCACCTCAGCTGTAGATCTCTGCAGTTCATCCAGAGTGATCATGGGCCTCTTGGCTGCATCTCTGATCAGTCTTCTCCTTGTATGAGCTGAAAGTTTAGAGGGACGGCCAGGTCTTGGTAGATTTGCAGTGGTCTGATACTCCTTCCATTTCAATATTATCGCTTGCACAGTGCTCCTTGGGATGTTTAAAGCTTGGGAAATCTTTTTGTATCCAAATCCAGCTTTAAACTTCTTCACAACAGTATCTCGAACCTGCCTGGTGTGTTCCTTGTTCTTCATGATGCTCTCTGCGCTTTTAACGGACCTCTGAGACTATCACAGTGCAGGTGCATTTATACGGAGACTTGATTACAAACAGGTGGATTGTATTTATCATCATTAGTCATTTAGGTCAACATTGGATCATTCAGATATCCTCACTGAACTTCTGGAGAGAGTTTGCTGCACTGAAAGTAAAGGGGCTGAATAATTTTGCACGCCCAATTTTTCAGTTTTTGATTTGTTAAAAAAGTTTGAAATATCCAATAAATGTCGTTCCACTTCATGATTGTGTCCCACTTGTTGTTGATTCTTCACACAAAAATACAGTTTTATATCTTTATGTTTGAAGCCTGAAATGTGGCAAAAGGTCGCAAAGTTCAAGGGGGCCGAATACTTTCGCAAGGCACTGTATGTGAAATGTCAGAATAATATTAGACAGAATTGTTACGGTGCGTGAATGAGGACCCAAAAGCGAATTAACTTAGACAGAGCTTCTTTAATTACCAAACATAGGTAGGCTCAGACGGACCGGCAGATTCCGACAGGACAAGACAAGGTTACAGCAAACATGACGACAGTCTGGTTCAGGCATGAAACACAACAAACAAGAATCCGACAAGGACAGGAACAAAAACAGAGAGAGATATAGGGGACTAATCAGAGGGAAAAAGGGAACAGGTGGGAAAAGGGGTGACGAGGTGGTTAGGAGGAGACAAGGCACAGCTGGGGGAAAGAGGGGGAGAAAAGGTAACCTAACAACGACCAGCAGAGGGAGACAGGGTGAAGGGAAAGGACAGAGACAAGACACAACATGACAGTACATGACAGTACCCCCCCACTCACCGAGCGCCTCCTGGCGCACTCGAGGAGGAAACCTGGCGGCAACGGAGGAAATCCTCGATCAGCGCACGGTCCAGCACGTCCCGAGAGGGAACCCAACTCCTCTCCTCAGGATCGTACCCCTCCCAATCTACGAGGTACTGGTGACCACGGCCCCGAGGACGCATGTCCAAAATTCTACGGACCCTGTAGATGGGTGCGCCCTCGACAAGGATGGGGGGGGGGGGGGAAGACGAGCGGGGGCGCGAAGGACGGGCTTGATGCAGGAGACATGGAAGACCGGGTGGACGCGACGAAGGTATCGTGGAAGAAGAAGTCGAACTGCGACAGGATTAATGACCCGAGAAATACGGAACGGACCAATGAACCGCGGGGTCAACTTGCGAGAAGCCGTCTTAAGGGGAAGGTTCTGAGTGGAGAGCCAAACTCTCTGACCGCGACAATATCTAGGACTCTTAGTTCTACGCTTATTAGCAGCCCTCACAGTCTGCGTCCTATAACGGCAAAGTGCAGACCTGACCCTCTTCCAGGTGCGCTCGCAACGTTGGACAAAAGCCTGAGCGGAGGGGACGCTGGACTCGGCGAACTGAGATGAGAACAGCGGAGGCTGGTACCCGAAGCTACTCTGAAAAGGAGATAGCCCGGTCGCAGACGAAGGAAGCGAGTTGTGGGCGTATTCTGCCCAGGGGAGCTGTTCTGACCAAGACGCAGGGTTACGAAAAGAAAGACTGCGTAAGATGCGACCAATAGTCTGATTGGCCCGTTCTGCTTGACCGTTAGACTGGGGGTGAAAGCCGGAAGAGAGACTGACGGAAGCCCCAATCAAACGGCAAAACTCCCTCCAAAATTGAGACGTGAATTGCGGACCTCTGTCCGAAACGACGTCTGACGGAAGGCCATGAATTCTGAAAACATTCTCGATGATGATTTGTGCCGTCTCTTTAGCAGAAGGAAGCTTAGCAAGGGGAATGAAATGAGCCGCCTTAGAGAACCTATCGACAACCGTAAGAATAACAGTCTTCCCCGCTGACGAAGGCAGTCCGGTGACAAAATCTAAGGCGATGTGAGACCACGGTCGAGAGGGAATAGGAAGCGGCCTGAGACGGCCGGCAGGAGGAGAGTTACCGGACTTAGTCTGCGCGCAGACCGAACAAGCAGCCACGAAACGACGCGTGTCATGCTCCCGGGTGGGCCACCAAAAACGCTGGCGAATGGAAGCAAGCGTACCCCGAACGCCAGGGTGGCCGGCTAACTTGGCAGAGTGAGCCCACTGAAGAACGGCCAGACGAGTAGGAACAGGAACGAAAAGAAGGTTCCTAGGACAAGCGCGCGGCGACGGAGTGTGAGTGAGCGCTTGTTTTACCTGCCTCTCAATTCCCCAGACAGTCAACCCGACAACACGCCCCTCAGGGAGAATCCCCTCGGGGTCAGTGGAGGCTACTGAAGAACTGAAGAGACGAGACAAAGCATCAGGCTTGGTGTTCTTAGAGCCCGGACGATAAGAAATCACGAACTCGAAACGAGCGAAAAACAGCGCCCAACGCGCCTGACGCGCATTAAGTCGTTTGGCAGAACGGATGTACTCAAGGTTCCTATGGTCAGTCCAAACGACAAAAGGAACGGTCGCCCCCTCCAACCACTGTCGCCATTCGCCTAGGGCTAACCGGATGGCGAGCAGTTCGCGGTTACCCACATCATAGTTACGTTCCGACGGCGACAGGCGATGAGAAAAATACGCGCATGGGTGGACCTTGTCGTCAGAGAGGGAGCGCTGAGAAAGAATGGCTCCCACGCCCACCTCTGACGCGTCAACCTCGACAACGAACTGTCTAGAGACGTCAGGTGTAACAAGGATAGGAGCGGATGTAAAACGATTCTTGAGGAGATCAAAAGCTCCCTGGGCGGAAACGGACCACTCAAAGCACGTCTTGACAGAAGTAAGGGCTGTGAGAGGAGCTGCCACCTGACCGAAATTACGGATGAAACGACGATAGAAGTTCGCGAAGCCGAGAAAGCGCTGCAGCTCGACGCGTGACTTAGGGACGGGCCAATCAATGACAGCTTGGACCTTAGCGGGATCCATCTTAATGCCTTCAGCGGAAATAACAGAACCGAGAAATGTGACGGAGGAGGCATGAAAAGTGCACTTCTCAGCCTTCACAAAAAGACAATTCTCTAAAAGGCGCTGGAGGACACGTCGAACGTGCTGAACATGAATCTGGAGTGACGGTGAAAAAATCAGGATATCGTCAAGGTAAACGAAAACAAAGATGTTCAGCATGTCTCTAAGGACATCATTGACTAATGCCTGAAAGACAGCTGGAGCGTTAGCGAGGCCGAAAGGAAGAACCCGGTATTCAAAGTGCCCTAACGGAGTGTTAAACGCCGTCTTCCACTCGTCCCCCTCCCTGATGCGCACGAGATGGTAAGCGTTACGAAGGTCCAACTTAGTGAAAAACCTGGCTCCCTGCAGGATCTCGAAGGCTGAAGACATAAGAGGAAGCGGATAACGATTCTTCACTGTTATGTCATTCAGCCCTCGATAATCTATGCAGGGGCGCAGAGACCCGTCCTTCTTCTTGACAAAAAAAAACCCCGCTCCGGCGGGAGAGGAGGAGGGGACTATGGTACCGGCGTCAAGAGCTACAGACAAATAATCTTCGAGAGCCTTACGTTCGGGAGCCGACAGAGAGTATAGTCTACCCCGGGGGGGGTGGTTCCCGGAAGGAGATCAATACTACAATCATAAGACCGGTGTGGAGGAAGAGAGGTGGCCCTGGACCGACTGAACACCGTGCGCAGATCGTGATATTCCTCCGGCACCCCTGTCAAATCACCAGGCTCCTCCTGTGAAGAAGAGACAGAGGAAACAGGAGGGATAGCAGACATTAAACATTTCACATGACAAGAGACGTTCCAGGAGAGGATAGAATTACTAGACCAATTAATGGAAGGATTATGACAAACTAGCCAGGGATGGCCCAAAACAACAGGTGTAAAAGGTGAACGAAAAATTAAAAAAGAAATGGTTTCACTATGATTACCAGAAACAGTGAGGGTTAAAGGTAGCGTCTCACGCTGAATCCTGGGGAGAGGACTACCATCCTGGGCGAACAAGGCCGTGGGCTCCTTTAACTGTCTGAGAGGAATGTCATGTTCCCGAGCCCAGGTCTCGTCCATAAAACAGCCCTCCGCCCCAGAGTCTATTAAGGCACTGCAGGAAGCTGACGAACCGGTCCAGCGTAGATGGACCGACAAGGTAGTGCAGGATCTTGAAGGAGAGACAGGAGTAGTAGCGCTCACCAGTAGCCCTCCGCTTACTGACGAGCTCTGGCCTTTTACTGGACATGAAGTGACAAAATGACCAGCGGAACCGCAATAGAGACAGAGGCGGTTGGTGATTCTCCGTTCCCTCTCCTTAGTCGAGATGCGGATACCTCCCAGCTGCATGGGCTCAGCACCCGAGCCGGCAGAGGAAGATGGTAGTGATGCGGAGAGGGGGGCGACGGAGAGCGCGAGCTCCTTTCCACGAGCTCGGTGACGAAGATCAACCCGTCGCTCAATGCGAATAGCGAGTTCAATCAAGGAATCCACGCTGGAAGGAACCTCCCGGGAGAGAATCTCATCCTTTACCTCTGCGCGGAGACCCTCCAGAAGACGAGCGAGCAAGGCCGGCTCGTTCCAGCCACTGGAGACAGCAAGAGTGCGAAACTCAATAGAGTAGTCTGTTATGGATCGATTGCCTTGACATAGGGAAGACAGGGCCCTGGAAGCCTCCTCCCCAAAAACAGATCGATCAAAAACCCGTATCATCTCCTCCTTAAAGTCCTGATACTGGTTAGTACACTCAGCCCTTGCCTCCCAGATTGCCGTGCCCCACTCACGAGCCCGTCCAATAAGGAGAGATATGACGTAGGCGACACGAGCAGTGCTCCTGGAGTAAGTGTTGGGCTGGAGAGAAAACACAATATCACACTGGGTGAGGAACGAGCGGCATTCAGTGGGCTCCCCAGAGTAACACGGCGGGTTATTGATTCTGGGCTCCGGAGATTCGAAAGCCCTGGAAGTGGCCGGTGGATCGAGGCGGAGATGGTGAACCTGTTCTGTGAGGTTGGAGACTTGGGTGGCCAGGGTCTCAACGGCATGTCGAGCAGCAGACACTTCCTGCTCGTGTCTGCCTAGCATCGCTCCCTGGATCCCGACGGCTGAGTGGAGAGGATCCGAAGTCGCTGGGTCCATTCTTGGTCGGATTCTTCTGTTACGGTGCGTGAATGAGGACCCAAAAGCGAATTAACTTAGACAGAGCTTCTTTAATTACCAAACATAGGTAGGCTCAGACGGACCGGCAGATTCCGACAGGACAAGACAAGGTTACAGCAAACATGACGACAGTCTGGTTCAGGCATGAAACACAACAAACAAGAATCCGACAAGGACAGGAACAAAAACAGAGAGAGATATAGGGGACTAATCAGAGGGAAAAAGGGAACAGGTGGGAAAAGGGGTGACGAGGTGGTTAGGAGGAGACAAGGCACAGCTGGGGGAAAGAGGGGGAGAAAAGGTAACCTAACAACGACCAGCAGAGGGAGACAGGGTGAAGGGAAAGGACAGAGACAAGACACAACATGACAGTACATGACAAGAATGATTTATTTCAGCTTTTATTTCTTTCATCACATTCCCAGTGGGTCAGAAATTTACATACACTCAATTAGTATTTGGTAGCAATGCCTTTAAATTGTTTAACTTGAGTCAAACGCTTCGGCTAGCCTTCCAAATCAAATCAAATCAAATGTATTTATATAGCCCTTCGTACATCAGCTGATATCTCAAAGTGCTGTACAGAAACCCAGCCTAAAACCCCAAACAGCAAGCAATGCAGGTGTAGAAGCATGGTGGCTAGGAAAAACTCCCTAGAAAGGCCAAAACCTAGGAAGAAACCTAGAGAGGAACCAGGCTATGTGGGGTGGCCAGTCCTCTTCTGGCTGTGCCGGGTGGAGATTATAACAAAACATGGTCAAGATGTTCAAATGTTCATAAATGACCAGCATGGTCGAATAATAATAAGGCAGAATAGTTGAAACTGGAGCAGCAGCACAGTCAGGTGGACTGGGGACAGCAAGGAGTCATCATGTCAGGTATTCCTGGGGCATGGTCCTATGGCTCAGGTCCTCCGAGAGAGAGAAAGAAAGAGAGAATTAGAGAGAGCCTATATGGGATGGCCAGTCCTCTTCTGGCTGTGCCGGGTGGAGATTATAACAGAACATGGCCAAGATGTTCAAATGTTCATAAATGACCAGCATGGTCGAATAATAATAAGGCAGAACAGTTGAAACTGGAGCAGCAGCACAGCCAGGTGGACTGGGGACAGCAAGGAGTCATCATGTCAGGTAGTCCTGGGGCATGGTCCTAGGGCTCAGGTCCTCCGAGAGAGAGAAAGAGAGAAGGAGAGAATTAGAGAACGCACACTTAGATTCACACAGGACACCGAATAGGACAGGAGAAGTACTCCAGATATAACAAACTGACCCTAGCCCCCCGACACATAAACTACTGCAGCATAAATACTGGAGGCTGAGACAGGAGGGGTCAGGAGACACTGTGGCCCACTCCGAGGACACCCCCGGACAGGGCCAAAAGCTTCCACAATAAGTTGGGTGAATTTTTGCCCATTCCTCCTGACAGAGCTGGTGTAACTGAGTCAGGTTTGTAGGCCTCCTTGTTCTATGGGATTGAGGTCAGGGCTTTGTGATGGCCACTCCAATACCTTGACTTTGTTGTCCTTAAGCCATTTTGCCACAAATTTGAAAGTATGCTTGGGGTCATTATCCATTTGGAAGATCCATTTGCGACCAAGCTTTAATCTATTTTGTGAAGTGCACCAGTCCCTCCTGCAGCAAAGCACCCCCACAACATGATGCTACCACCCCCGTGCTTCACGGTTGGGATGGCTTGCAAGCCTCCCCCTTTTTCCTCCAAACATAACGATGGTCATTATGGCCAAACAGTTCTATTTTTGTTTCATCAGACCAGAGGACATTTCTCCAAAAAGTATGATCTTTGCCCCCATGTGCAGTTGCAAACCGTAGTCTGGCTTTTTATGTTGGTTTTGGAGCAGTGGTTTCCTCCTTGCTGAGCTGCCTTTCAGGTTATGTCGATATAGAACTCGTTTTACTGTGGATATAGATACTTGTGTACCTGTTTCCTCCAACATCTTCACAAGGCCCTTTGCTGTTGTTCTGGGATTGATTTGTACTTTTCGCACCAAAGTACGTTCATCTCTAGGAGACAGAACGCATCTCCTTCCTGAGTGGTATGACGGCTGCGTGGTCCCATGGTGTTTATACTTGCGTACTATTGTTTGTACAGATGAACGTGGTACTTTCAGGCGTTTGGAAATTGCTCCCAAGGATGAACCAGACATGTGGAGGTCTACAATTTCTTTTGTATGAGGTCTTGGTTGATTTATTTTAATTTGCCCATGATGTCAAGCAAAGAGGCAATGAGTTTGATGGCAGGCCCACTTGAATTGTGATACAGTGAATTTTAAGTGAAATAATCTGTCTGTAAATAATTGTTGGAAAAATGACTTGTGTCATGCACAAAGTAGATGTCCTAACTGACTTGCCAAAACTATAGTTTGTGAACAAGAAATGTGTGGAGTGGTTGAAAAACAAGTTTTAATGACTCCAACCTAAGTGTATGTAAACTTCCGACTTCAGCTGTAATTCGAAGGATCAGACATTATCAAACTCTCTGTCTAACTATATCCCTCCTTTCTCTATCCCTCTACTTAATGAACTATCCCTCCCTCCATCACTCTATCCCTCTTTCCAATCAGAGGGATAATACATTATCACACTATATCCATCTCTATCCTTTATTTATTTATCCATCTCTTTCTCTAACTCTCTCTCCCCCTCCTTCCTCTATCCCTCTTTCTCTAACTATCTATCCCTCCTTCCTCTATCCCTCTTTCTCTAACTATCTATCCCTCCTTCCTCTCTCCCTCTTTCTCTAACTCTCTATCCTTTCTTAAAGTATCCATCTATAACTCTCTTTATCCCTCTCTATCCTTTCATAGTTCATCCAGCATCATTACACTCTCTCTAACTCTTTCTCCCCCTCCATTCTCTATCCTTCTTTCTCTAACTCTCTCTCCCCCTCCTTTCTCTATCCCTTTCTCTAACTTTCTCTCTCTCTCTCGTTAAATCTCTATCCCATCTCTAACTCTCTCTCTCTCCTTAACTCTCCCTCCTTCCTCTAATTATCTAGCCTACCCCTCCTTCCTCTACCCCTCCTTCCTCTATCCCTTCTTCATCCATCTCTCCATCCCTCCTTCCAGTATAATTACCTCTTTTCTCATACATTCTCTCTCTCTCCTCATTATGAGATGATGCCCCACCTCCTCCTTCTGCGAGATCAAATACATATTTGTCCAGATCCTCATTAGAAGAAGAACTGGAGCTCTGTGGTGTAATGAGCAGACAGGCTCCCAACACTACAGTTAGACTTCCACGTATCTGAGTAGGATAAACCTCTCAGGCTTGCTTCGTTTATTAACGCTCTCTATATTTACAGTGCCTTCAGAAAGTATTCATACCCCTTGACTTTTTCCCCATGTTGTTGTGTTACTGCCTGAATTTAAAATGAATTACATTTAGCTTTTGTGTTACTGGCTTACACACAATACCCCATAATGTCAAAGTGGAATTATGTTTTTTCAGAATTTTTTTACTGATTAATTACAAAATGAAACGCTGAAATGTCTTGAGTCAATAAGTATTCAAACCTTTTGTTATTGCAAGCCTAAATAAGTTCAATAGCAAAAATGTGCTTAACAAGTCACGTGATAAGTTGCATGGACTCACTCTAGGTGCAGTAATGGTGTTTAACATAATTGTTTGAATGACCCCCTCATCACTGTACCCCACACATACATCTGTAAGGTTCCCTCAGTCGAGCAGTGAATTTCAAACACGGATTCAACCACAAAGACCAGGGAGGTTTTTCAACGCCTCGCAAAGAACTGCACATGTTTTGTAGATGGGTAAAGAAAAAGCAGACATTGAATATCCCTTTGAGCACGGTGAAGTTATTAATTACACTTTGGATGGTGTATCAATACACCCAGTCACTACAATGATACAGGCGTCCTTCCTAACTCAGTTGCCGGGGAGGAAGGAAACCGCTCAGGGATTTCACCATGAGGTCAACGGTGACTTTAAAACAGTTGCAGAGTTTAATGGCTGTGATAGGAAAACTGAGGGTCAAATCAAAGTTGAGGTAATTGAGGTAATATGTACATGTAGGTAGGGGTAAAGTGACCATGCATAGATAATAAACAGAGAGTAGCAGCAGTTTGTGAAGGAATGTGAATATACTGTGTGTGTGTGTGTGTGTGTGTGTGTGTGTGTGTGTGTGTATGTGTGTATGTGTGTGTGTGTGTGTGTGTGAGTGTCAATGTAGTGTGTAGGGGTGTGTGTGTGGTTAGAGTCCAGTGAGTGTACATCAAGCCTGGAAAGAGAGTCAGTACCAAGCAATGAGAATAAAATAAGGAGGTCAATGTAAATAGTCAGGGTGGCCATTTGATGAACTGTTCAGCAGTCTGATGGCTTGGGGGTAGAAGCTGTTCAGCAGTCTGATGGCTTGGGGGTAGAAGCTGTTCAGCAGTCTGATGGCTTGGGGTAGAAGCTGTTTAGGAGCCTTTTGGACCTAGACTTGGCGCTCTGGTACCGCTTGCCGTGTGGTAGCAGGAAGGACAGTCTATGACTTGGGTGGCTCGAGTCTTTGACAATTTTTAGAGCATTCCTCTGACACCGCATGGTATAGAGGTCCTGGATGGCAGGTAGCTTTGCCCCAGTGATGCATTGGGCCGTACTCATTACCCTCTGTAGCGCCTTGCGGTCTGATGCCGCGCAGTTGCCATACTAGGCGGTGATGCAGCCAGTCAGGATGCTCTCAATGGTGCAGCTGTAGGATCAACAACATTGTAGTTATTCCACAATACTAACCTATTTGATACAGTAAAAATAAGAAATCCTTTACAGAATAAAACATATGTTAAAACACGGATGCTGTTTGCATCACACAACTAAAATAATACTGCAAAACAAATTGGCAAAGCAATTCATTTTTTGTCCTGAATACAACGTGTAATGTTTGGGGCAAATCCAATGTAACACTCTCCCTGTCCCCCCCTGCTGTTCCCCTGTCCCCCCTGCTGTTCCCCTGTCCCCCCTGCTGTTCCCCTGTCCCCCCCTGCTGTTCCCCTGTCCCCCCCTGCTGTTCCCCTGTCCCCCCCTGCTGCTCCCCTGTCCCCCCTGCTGTTCCCCTGTCCCCCCTGCTGTTCCCCTGACCCCCTGCTGTTCCACTGTCCCCCCCTGCTGCTCCCCTGTCCCCCCCACTCTCCCTGTCCCCCCTGCTGTTCCCCTGTCCCCCCTGCTGTTCCCCTGTCCCCCCCTGCTGTTCCCCTGTCCCCCCCTGCTGCTCCCCTGTCCCCCCCACTCTCCCTGTCCCCCCTGCTGTTCCCCTGTCCCCCCCTGCTGTTCCCCTGTCCCCCCCTGCTGTTCCCCTGTCCCCCCTGCTGTTCCCCTGTCCCCCCCTGCTGTTCCCTTGTCCCCCCTGCTGTTCCCCTGTCCCCCCCCTGCTGTTCCCCTGTTTAGGTAATTGGTAGTGCCTCTCCCTCCAAGTTGGACGGTAAGAGTCTGACATTAGAGACTCAATAGTGGGGTTTATGAGTTTACAAATCAAGCCAGTTCGTACTGACTGTCGACAGCTATTGTTGCAGCTTAGGGTGGAAACCTAAAATCCACTTACCACAAATGGTACTTTTTTTTATAGTCAATGGAATTTGGGGGGTGATCACATTTTACAGGAGTTGAGTACCTCTCACTTTACGTTATTCAGTCTGACAGAAATGTAGTTGGCATGCAACCAGAACATGTGGATGGATGGACACCACTGTAGTCAGACAGACATGCTCAATCAAACCCAGAGATATCTGATCTTCAGACATGCTCAATGAAACCCAGAGACATCTGATCTTCAGACATGCTCAATCAAACCCAGAGACATCTGATCTTCAGACATTCTCAACCAAACCCAGAGATATCTGATCTTCAGACATGCTCAATCAAACCCAGAGAGAGAGGATGTGAGGTGTTTCCTGAGGTCCACAATCATCTTTTATAATGTCATATATTTTTCCCCCAATTCCACTTTCCATCAGTTTGAATAGCAGACCCTCATGCCAAATTGAGTCGAAAGCTTTTTTGAAATCAACAAAGCACGAGAAGACTTTGCCTTTGTTTTGGATTGTTTGTTTGTTAATTAGGATGTGCAGGGTGAATACGTGGTCTGTCGTACGGTCATTTGGTACAAAGCCAATTTGACGTTTGCTCAGGACATTGTCTTCACTGAGGAAATGTACGAGTCGGCTGTAATTGATTATCCAGAGGATTTTTCTCCATCTCTCTCTTTCATCTCCACTCACCGCCTGATTTCTCTGTCTCTTCTCTTACCTCCTCTTCTCCTATGCTTTCTCTTTGATCTCATTTCCATCTCTCTTTCATTCTCTCTGTAAACCATCACAGCAACACAGCAGAGCCAACCAACAGCTGTTGATGAACCCACACACTCTACACCGCAAGAAGGCTGGGCCTAGTTCAGAGACATACTAATGTGTGTGTGTGTGTGTGTGTGTGTGTGTGTGTGTGTGTGTGTGTGTGTGTGTGTGTGTGTGTGTAGCGCAGCGGTCTGGCACCTGGACATACACTTGTCTACTTCCTCTCCCCTCCTCCTCCTCTTCCTCCTCCCCCCACCCCCCCCCCCCCCCCCCCCCCCCCCCCTCTCCCTCTCCCTAAATGAATCAGGAATGAGCAGGGACAGCTATATCATAAGGACCCCTTGTTCATGTCCTCATTACATGAAGTGTAAGAAGACCAGTCATGGTCTGGAAAGTTCTCTACATTTGATAGATTTAAACAACCAATTCAAATCCCCATGGTCACAACAATAAACGGTCACCTCCATCTTAGATTAAGATAATATAATCATTTAGTTTCAAATACAGTTGAATTCGGAAGTTCACATACACTTAGATTGGAGTCATTGAAACTCGTTTTTCAACCACACACATTTCTTGTTAACAAACTATAGTTTTGGCAAGTCGGTTCGGACATCTACTTTGTGCATGACACAAGTCATTTTTCCAACAATTGTTTACAGACAGATTATTTCACTTATAATTCACTGTATCACAATTCCAGTGCGTCAGACTAAGTTGACTGTGCCTTTAAACAGCTTGGAAAATTCCAGAAAATGATGTCATGGCTTTAGAAGCTTCTGATCGGCTAATTAACATAATTTGAGTATAGTGAAGGTGTACCTGTAGATGTATTTCAAGGCCTACCTTCAAACTCAGTGCCTCTTTGCTTGACATCATGGGGAAATCAAAAGAAATCAGCCAAGACCCCAGAAAAATAATTGTAGACCTCCACAAGTCCGGTTCATCCTTGGGAGCCATTTCCAAACGCCTGAAGGTACCACGTTCATCTGTACAAACAATAGTACGCAAGTATAAACACCATGGGACCATGCAGCCGTCATACCGCTCAGGAAGGAGATGCGTTCTGTCTCCTAGAGATGAACGCACTTTGGTGCGAAAAGTGCAAATCAATCCCAGAACAACAGCAAAGGGCCTTGTGAAGATGCTGGAGGAAACAGGTACAAAAGTATCTATATCCACAGTAAAACGAGTCCTGTATCGACATAACCTGAAAGACCACTCAGCAAGGAAGAAGCCACTGCTCCAAAACCAACATAAAAAGGCCAGACTACGGTTTGCAACTGCACATGGGGACAAAGATCGTACTTTTTGGAGAAATTTCCTCTGGTCTGATGAAACAAAAATAGAACTGTTTGGCCATAATGACCATCGTTATGTTTGGAGGAAAAAGGGGGAGGCTTGCAAGCCGAAGAACACCATCCCAACCGTGAAGCATGGGGGTGGCAGCATCATGTTGTGGGGGTGCTTTGCTGCAGGAAGGACTGGTGCGCTTTGCAGTTGCAAACCGTAGTCTGGCTTTTTATGCAGTTTTTGAGCAGTGGCTTCCTCCTTGCTGAGCGGCCTTTCAGGTTATGTCGATACAGGACTCGTTTTACTGTGGATATAGATACTGTTGCACCTGTTTCCTCCAGCATCTTCACAGGGCCCTTTGCTCAAAAATTATGTGGATATATTGAAGCAACATCTCAAGACATCATTCAGGAAGTTAAAGCTTGGTCACAAATGGGTCTTCCAAATGGACAATGACCCCCAAGCATACTTCCAAAGTTGTGGCAAAATGGCTTAAGGACAACAAAGTCAAGGTATTGGAGTGGCCTTCACAAAGCCCTGACCTCAATCCCATAGAAAATTTGTGGGCAGAACTGAAAACGTGTGACTCAGTTACACCAGCTCTGTCAGGAGAAATGGGCCAAAATTCACCCAACTTATTGTGGGAAGCTTGTGGAAGGCTACCCAAAACATTTGACCCAAGTTAAACAATTTAAAGGCAATGCTACCAAATACTAATTGAGTGTATGTCAACTTCTGACCCACTGGGAATGTGATGAAAGAAATTAAAGCTGAAATAAATAATTCTCTGTACTATTATTCTGACATTTCACATTCTTAAAATTAATTGGTGATCCTAACTGACCTAAGACAGGGATTTTTACTAGGATGAAATGTCAGGAATTGTGAAAAACTGAGTTTAAATGTATTTGGCTAAGGTATATGTAAACTTCCAACTTCAACTGTATATTACATTTAATGAGGAAAACTACATTGCTACTTTTTATACCACTTGAATGAAGACAAAAAAAATGCATAAAATATCAACTCTGTCAGATTTTTAACCAATGTTCCCTCTAAACTGCGCATCTGTGTGCTCAGTAGCCCCGAGAGTGCCGCGCAGCTCCCCTGGGACTGCTGAGCAGAAATATCAGCCCACAGAGAGAAGCATGAGATTGAATTTCACTCAACATTCATGAGCAGTGGTCACCAATCGTTCAATCGCAATCCACTAGTCGATCACCAAACATTTCTGTAAAAACCCAACTATAAAGCCTTGTGTTCCTATGATTTGTATTCGTCTCGGGCTGCTGGCAGTAGGTGCACCCGATTGAGGCCAAATGTTGCCATTTTTAACCATTTCAATTGTCTGACGGCACAAACTCTGCCTTCCCGGCGTGCCCCGAGAGCAAGTCAAGTGCACTATATGTCTACCGCTGGCCAATCAGTTGTCTCGGATTACCGTGTCTGCAGTAACGTAGCAGGCATAAAAGAAAGCTACAGCAAAATGGATACTGTGAGATTTTCAAAAACGTTTAAAACCATGACGAGAGAGAGCGAGAGACTGTCAACGAATACAGCAAGAAGCTGCTGTTTTTACGAGTGAGTTCATGTTTCATTTCTTACTCAGCACTGTCAACACTTTTATAAGCCATAAAATGCACCTATTTCCTATTTTCCCTCAGCTCTACAACCAGCAGTGCAGCAGTAATGAATGAATAGGAAAGTGCATCAATAGGCGTTGTTGTTGTTGTTGTTGTTGTTATTATTGGTGATTTGGGTCTTTTTTAACATTGAGGAATATTTGACTTTTTCTGTTCTTAGGAGAAACAACATGAATCTGTGCATGAGGCTGAAGTAATGCGGCGCGACTCGAGTTTAGCCATCAGCTGCAAGACGGTGTCCCTTTTTGGTCCGTGTCAGTGGAGGAAAGGGAGAGCGGAGGGATGTTGGGAAACGGACCCTCAGTCTGCTGCTCTCTCCCTCCTCTGAGACTGACCATCAGATAGAGGCAGGCACCATCAGCCTAGTAAAATAAACATAGAAAGCAAATTATTTAAATGTATGCTGGGCCTCACATGTAATACAACAACGAAGCTATTACCAGTGTGATCATATAGTCTACCTAAAATATTGAAATATTTTTTTTATTTTTAAATATGTCCCAAACAACATTGCAAAGCAAAGCTAATATGCGGTGATACTATATTGGACCTATAGCTTACTGGACAAAACTCATTGCTACAGAACTGGTTTTAATTGGTTAACGTTATTGATTTATGTTTTTAAGGCACTCGTCAGGCCCTCAGAAAGTGATCTTGACTTAGAAATGGTTGATGATCACTGTTCTAGAGTTTTCCATCTTAACGCTTTCAAAGTTTCCCCTTACTGTGGCAATTGTCGTCGAATCAACCCAATATTATCCACTTTCAATACAGCATACTGAAACAAAATGAGCTATGCACAAGAGTTGTTGTTGTTGTTGTAGGCAGAACGCATCGGAGTAGGATTCTATTGCATTGACACGTACTACTCAGCCCGTACTCTACACAGACCCGTGCAGCATAAACAATCAGAGCTGCAGTAGGCCTATATGCAAATAGACCATTGCCATATATGGATCTGTGTCATTTACATTGAACTGGACTGTGTTTACAGCATGAGCGGTCATGAGTAGATGCGCTTGTTTTGAGATCAAAGCAAGAGCTGCATGTAGCCACCTGATCACATTTTATTAATATCCTTTGCTAGTTCGTGAGTTATTAGCCCAGTTATAGATAATTTGTAGTCAGCAATAGGGGAGTGATTGCTTCCTACAAGAGCACAAAACATGTACATTTTTCAGTCACCTCATTGTCTGAAGGACACGTGGATAAACAGGTTAATGTCAAGCCCTGCATGTTTTTTTCTAATGGAATGTAGGCTTACATTGAACACCACACATTGGCTGTAAATGTAGGCAGAATGATAGAACAGCTATTTCCATGTTAAAATGTTGTGGGATGCATTTTCCCCATTGTTTTTGGTGGTAGGCCACTCTGGTACATTATCATCAAATAGTCTACATGGCCACTGTTAAAACTGTAACTTAAATTAGGTTCACAGTAAAAGCACGCTGGAAGTTGCACAGAATTTTCACAATGATCAAATTTGCACTCAGCAGACCTGAAATTTTCTCAGTGCCTGAAAAAATCAGAGGGAACATTGACTTCAACTTCATCATATAGTGCTGAAAGGTCTGATAGAATAGTTATGTTTTTATTGGGGATTTTCAGGGTTATAATTTTCTATATTTTACAAATGTTTGTATTGAGCTTTTATTTTTGGAGGCAAAAATGTCTGTTTTCAGTATTTGTTGTCAACTCCGTCAATGGCTTGTCAACTCCGTCACAGACGGCCCTAAAGATCAATTTATTTATTTTTAAATTCTGAACTAATATTTTTCATCACTGTTCTGCAACATATGCTTTATCAATTGAAGTATTTTCTGTTGGGATAATGTTTGCTTTATAAATGTTGTTTTATGTTCTAAATGTAGAATGTCAAAATGTTAATGAAATGAACCCTGGAGCATTACATAGCACTAAAAATAATTTTGCTAAACTAGTTTGGAGATTTGTATTACATATTTGATTAATATAATGCTAGAATTAAACAATCAAGGCCTTTAAACACTTGTTGGACTATAAACATAAAAAAGGAAATGCCTTTGAAGTTGTGACTGAGTTGACACTCACTATAGGAAGTACCCAAGTAAGGGTTCAAGGCTCTAGAGGAGCTTATGGGGGGAGGATTGATTCCTCCTGAAATACTAGTATTGCTACAATCCTGGGGTTTAATCATCTCAGGGTCCCGTTAAAGAGAGGAGCTATTTATTAAATTAGGGGTCATTTGGTTGGGGAATTCAATTTAAGTATCGTGTTTTTATTTCACATCCAATCGTCTTTTCTTGTTTATGTGATTTAATGTTCATGACTCTCAGTTTCAGTTTATGTTTCTGTTACCAAGTAGAACTTTACTGCATTTATTTATGACCACACTCAGTTCATACTGTCTCTCTCTCGATTCCATTTCAATTTAAGGGCTTTATTGGCATGGGAAACATATGTTAACATTGACAAAGCAAGTGAAATAGAAACTAAGCAAAAGTTAAACAATTAATCAAAAATGAACAGTAAACATTGCACTCACAAAAGTTACAAAATAATAAATACATTTAAAATGTTAAATTATGTCTATATACAGTTTTGCAATGATATGCAAATGGTTAAAGTACAAAAGGGAAAATAAATAAACATAAATATAGGTTGTATTTACAATGGTGTTTGTTCTTCACTGGTTGCCCTTGTGGCAACAGGTCACAAATCTTGCTGCTGTGATGGCACACTGTGTTATTTCACCCAATAGATATGGGAGTTTATCAAAATTGGGTTTGTTTTCTAACTCTTTGTGGGTCTGTGTAATCTGAGGGAAATACAGTATGTGTCTCTAATATGGTCATACATTTGGCAGGAGGTTTTTAAGTGCAGTTCAGTTTCCACCTCATTTTGTGGGCAGTGTGCACATAGCCTGTCTTCTCCTGAGAGCCAGGTCTGCCTACAGCGGCCTTTCTTAATAGCAAGGCTATGCTCACTGAGTCTGTACTATTTTGCTCAAAGATTTCCTTACATTTGGGGTTAGTCACAGTGATCAGGTATTCTGCCACTGTGTACTCTCTGTTTAGGGCCAAATAGCATTATTTTTTGTTAATTCTTTCCAATGTGTCAAGTATTTTTTGTTTTTGATTTTGTTGTGTCTAATTGTCTTGCTGTCCTGGGTCTCTGTGGGGACTGTTTGAGTTTGTGAATAGAGCCCCAGGATCAGCTTGCTTACGGTGCTCTTCTCCAGGTTAATTTCGTAGGTGATGGCTTTGTTCTGGAAGGTTCAGGGAATTGCTTCCTTTTAGGTGGTTGTAGAATGTTATGGCTCTTTTCTGGATTTTGATAATTAGCTGGTATTGTCCTAATTGTGCTCTGCATGCATTATTTTGTGTTTTACTTTGTACGCAGAGGATATTTTTGGCAGAATTCTGCTCGCAGTCTCAATTTGGAGTTTGTCACATTTTGTGAATTGTTGGTTGGTGAGCGGACCCCAGACCTCACAACCATCAAGGGCAATGGGTTCTATAACTGATTCAAGTATTTTAGCAAGATCCTAATTGGTATGTCAAATTTTATGTTCCTTTTGATGGCGAAGAAGGCCCTTCTTGCCTTGTCTCTCAGATCATTCACAGCTTTGTGGAAATCATCTCTGGCGCTGATGTTTAGGCCGAGGTGTGTATCGTTTTTTGTGTGCTCTAGGTCAACAGTGTCTAGATGGAACTTGTATTCGTGGTCCTGGCAACGGGACCTTTCTTGGAACACCATTATTTTTTTTGTCTTACTGAGATTTACTGTCAGGGCACAGGTCTGACAGAATCTGTGCAGAAGATCTAGGTGTTGCTGTAGAACCTCCTTGGTTGGGGACAGAAATACCAGATCATTAGCGAACGGGAGACATTTAATTTCAGATTCTAGTAGGATTCTAGGACTCTTCTAGGTGCCCTCGCCATTTCGTTGATGTATATGTTGAAGAGGGTGGGGCTTAAGCTACGTCCCTGTCTCACCCCACGACTCTGTGGAAAGAACTGTGTGTGTTTTTTTGCCAAATTTAACCACACACGTGTTGTTTGTGTACATGAAGTTTATAATGTTGTATGTTTTTCCCCCAACACCACTTTCCATCAATTTGTATAGCAAGGCCTCATTCCAAATTGAGTCAAATACTTTTTTCAAATCAACAAAGCCTAGAATGCCCACCACCACTAAAACAGAGACATAAAAAAGAAACTAAGGTCAGGACGTGACACCAAGGTTGCTGTTGACACATATTCCCGGTAGTTATTGGGGTTAAAATTGTCTCCACTTTTGTGGAGTTGGGTGATCAGTGGTTCCAAATATTGGGGAATATGCCAGAGCTGAGTATGATGTTAAAGAGTTTAACTATAGCCAATTGGAATTTGTGGTCTGTATATTTTATCATTTAATTTTGGATACCATCAACTCCACAGGCCTTTTTTGGTTGTAGTGTTTGTATTTTGTCCTGTAGTTCATTCAATGTAATTGGAGAATCCAGTGGGTTCTGCTAGTCTTTAATAAATTATTAAAAGAGTTGTGTTTGATCATGTATATGTCTTACTGTTTGGTCTTTGTTATAGAGCCAAAAAGATTGGAGAAGTGGTTTATCCATACATCTCCATTTTGGATAGATAATTCTTTGTGGTGTTGTTTGTTTAGTGTTTTCCAATTTTCCTAGAAGTGGTTATATTCTATGGATTCTTCAATTCCATTGAGCTGATTTCTGACATGCTGTTCCTTCTTTTTCCGTAGTGTATTTCTGTATTGTTTTAGTGATTCACCATAGTGAAGGCGTAGACTCAGGGTTTCTGTATTGTTTTAGTGATTCACCATAGTGAAGGCGTAGACTCAGGGTTTCTGTATTGTTTCAGTGATTCACCATAGTGAAGGCGTAGACTCAGGGTTTCTGTATTGTTTCAGTGATTCACCATAGTGAAGGCGTAGACTCAGGTTTTCTGTATTGTTTTAGTGATTCACCATAGTGAAGGCGTAGACTCAGGGTTTCTGTATTGTTTCAGTGATTCACCATAGTGAAGGCGTAGACTCAGGGTTTCTGTATTGTTTCAGTGATTCACCATAGTGAAGGCGTAGACTCAGGTTTTCTGTATTGTTTTAGTGATTCACCATAGTGAAGGCGTAGACTCAGGTTTTCTGTATTGTTTTAGTGATTCACCATAGTGAAGGCGTAGACTCAGGGTTTCTGTATTGTTTTAGTGATTCACCATAGTGAAGGCGTAGACTCAGGGTTTCTGTATTGTTTTAGTGATTCACCATAGTGAAGGCGTAGACTCAGGTTTTCTGTATTGTTTTAGTGATTCACCATAGTGAAGGCGTAGACTCAGGTTTTCTGTATTGTTTTAGTGATTCACCATAGTGAAGGCGTAGACTCAGGTTTTCTGTATTGTTTTAGTGATTCATCATAGTGAAGGCGTAGACTCAGGTTTTCTGTATTGTTTTAGTGATTCAACATAGTGAAGGCGTAGACTCAGGGTTTCTGTATTGTTTTAGTGATTCACCATAGTGAAGGCGTAGACTCAGGTTTTCTGTATTGTTTTAGTGATTCACCATAGTGAAGGCGTAGACTCAGGTTTTCTGTATTGTTTTAGTGATTCACCATAGTGAAGGCGTAGACTCAGGTTTTCTGTATTGTTTTAGTGATTCACCATAGTGAAGGCGTAGACTCAGGGTTTCTGTATTGTTTTAGTGATTCACCATAGTGAAGGCGTAGACTCAGGGTTTCTGTATTGTTTTAGTGATTCACCATAGTGAAGGCGTAGACTCAGGTTTTCTGTATTGTTTTAGTGATTCACCATAGTGAAGGCGTAGACTCAGGGTTTCTGTATTGTTTCAGTGATTCACCATAGTGAAGGCGTAGACTCAGGTTTTCTGTATTGTTTTAGTGATTCACCATAGTGAAGGCGTAGACTCAGGTTTTCTGGGTCTCTGTGTTTTTCGTTGGATATTTTTATCAAGTTCTTTCTTAGGTTTTTTGCGTTCTTCATCAAATCATTTGTCATTGTTGTTTATTTTCTTAGGTCGTCTGCTTTAAATGTTTAAGTTTGATAGGGAAGCTGAGATGTCAAATATACTGTTTTGTTTTTCTACTGCCAAGTCTACACCTTCACTGTTACAGTGAAACTTTTTGTCCAGGGAATTATCTGGAAGGGATTGAATTTGTTGTTGCCTAATTGTTTTTTGGTAGGTTGCCAACCCACTTTCCTTCTATCTACTGAATTTCTTAATATTATTCAGTTCCTTTGGCTTTGATGCCTCATGATTGAGTATAGGTCTGTTTAAGTAGACTGTGATTTTGCTGTGAAGGGGGTGTCAGTGGGCTGACTGTGAACGCTCTGAGAGACTCTGGGTTGAGGTCAGTGATAAAGTAGTCTACAGTATTACTGCCAAGAGTAGAGCTATAGGTGTACCTACCGTAGGAGTCCCTTCGAAGCCTACCATTGACTATATACATGCCCTGTGTTCGACAGAGCTGCAGGAGTTGTGACCCATTTTTGTTGGTAATGTTGTCGTAGTTGTGTCTAGGGGGGCATATGCTGTCACCTCCAGGTAGGTGTTTGTACCCCTGTATGCTGAGGGTGTCAGGTTCTTGTCCAGTTCTGGCATTTAGGTCGCCACAGACTAGTACTTGTCCCTGGGCCTGGAAATTGTTGATCTCCCCCTCTAGGATGGAGGGGCTGTCATCGTTAAAGTATATGGATTCTATTGGGGGGGATATAGTTAGCACACATGAGGACATTTTTTTCTGTTGAGATCATTTCAAGCCAGATGTAAAATGTTCCTGTTTTGGTACATTTAATAAAGTGGGTTAGGTCTGCTCTATACCAAAATATACCCCTTGAGTCTCTTCCGTGTTTCACACCTGCTAGTTTGGTGGATGGGACTACCAGCTCTCTGTTGCCCTAGAGGGCAACTAGTGGGTCCTTCTCCGCTATACCATGTTTCTTATAGGATGACAATGTCTCTATTTCCAATTTATTTGATGAGGTCTGGGTTCCTGCTCTTTAGGCCAAAGGCAGATGACCTCAGTCCTTGTATATTCCAGGATGAGATTGTAAAAGCTTTGTGTTCCATAGTGTCTAGTGTTGTTTTTTGTGTGGTTTAGGCCTGGACCATCACAGTAGGTGTGAGCAGAGCATGTTGAGCATCTGATACATACCTCTTAGGTCGCAGGATGGGGCTTGAGCGGTTGTGATACTGGGGGGTTGGGCCTGTTGCTCTGCTCATGGCCTGGGCATATGTCCTGCTATCATGTTGAGGTTTCTCTCTCTCGAGATCTCTCTCTCTCTCTGCTTCCATCCGTTCTGTCACAGTGATGCTATCAAGCTGAAGTGGTCTGATTACCAAGGGCATATGCTGGATCAGCTTTTTCAGTTTTAAGGAATATGGAATACCCACTGTTACACACCAACACACACACACACGTCCCAGCACTCCGTGAACATGCAGCCCATACCTTAATTGCGCTCTCTCACTACATAGTTTAACTTTTCATTTTGAATCATATGGCCTCCTTCTCCTCTTTCTTCTCCTTCTCCCCCTCCTCCTACACCTTTTCCTTCTCCTCCTCTTTCTCCCCCTTCTCCTCCGCCATCTCCTCCTCCACCTTCTCCTCCTTCTGCTCCTCCTTCTCCTCCTCCCTACCTTCTCCTCCTTCTCCTCCTCCATCTTCTCCTCCTTCTCCTTGTCTTCATCCTCTTTCTGCTCCTTCTCCTCCTCTTTCTTGTCCATCTCCTCCTCCTTCTCCTCATCTTTCTTTTCCATCTCCTCCTTCTTCTCCTTCACCTCCTTCTCCTCCACCTCCACCTTCTCCTCCTCTTTCACCTTCTTCTTCTCTTCCTCCACCTCCTTCTCCTCCTCCTCCTTCACCTCCTTCTCTTGAGCCTGGGGATGTCACTGTTAAAACTGGGATTCAAGTCAAATCAAAGTTTATTTGTCACGTTGCGCCGAATACAACAGGTGTAGTAGACCTTACAGTGAAATACTGAATACAACAGGTGTAGTAGCCCTTACAGTGAAATACTGAATACAACAGGTGTAGTAGACCTTACAGTGAAATGCTGAATACAACAGGTGTAGTAGACCTTACAGTGAAATACTGAATACAACAGGTATAGTAGACCTTACAGTGAAATGCTGAATACAACAGGTGTAGTAGACCTCACAGTGAAATACTGAATACAACAGGTGTAGTAGACCTTACAGTGAAATACTGAATACAACAGGTGTAGTAGCCCTTACAGTGAAATACTGAATACAACAGGTGTAGTAGACCTCACAGTGAAATGCTGAATACAACAGGTGTAGTAGACCTCACAGTGAAATGCTTACTTACAGGCTCTAACCAATGGTGCTGGGGAAAAAAGGTGTGTGTGTGTGTGTGTGTGTGTGTGTGTGTGTGTGTGTGTGTGTGTGTGTGTGGGTAAGTAAAGAAATAAAACAACAGTAAAAAGACATTTGGAAAAAAAGAGTAGCAAGGCTACTATACTATACTATACAGACACCAGTTAGTCAGGCTTATTGAGGTAGTATGTACATGTGGGTATGGTTAAAGTGACTATGCATATATGATGAACAGAGAGTAGCGACACAATGCAGATAGCGCAGAACACAATGCAGATAGCCCGGTTAGCCAATGTGCGGGAGCACTGGTTGGTCGGGCCCATTTAGGTAGTATGGAGGGGGCACACAATGCAAATAGTCCGGGTAACCATTCGGTTACCTGTTCAGGAGTCTTATGGCTTCCGGGGTAAAAACTGTTGAGAAGCCTTTTTGTCCTAGACTTGGCACTCCGGTACCGCTTACCATGCGGTAGTAGAGAGAACAGTCTATGACTGGGGCTGGGGTCTTTGACAATTTTTAGGGCCTTTCTCTGACACCGCCTGGTGTAGAGGTCCTGGATGGCAGGCAGCTTTACCCCAGTGATGTACTGGGCCGTACGCACTACCCTCTGAAGTGCCTTGCGGTCGGAGGCCGAGCAATTGCCGTACCAGGCAGTGATGCAACTGGTCAGGATGCTCTCGATGTTGCAGCTGTAGAACCTTTTGAGGATCTCATGACCCATGCCAAATCTTTTTAGTTCCCTGAGGGGGAATAGGGTTTGTCTTGGTGTTTGTACCAATCTAGTTTGTTGTTGATGTGGACACCAAGGAAATTTGAAGCTCTCAACCTGCTCCACTACTGCCCCGTCAATGAGAATGGGGATGTGCTCGGGCTCCTTTTCCTGTAGTCCACAATCATCTCCTTAGTCTTGGTTACGTTGAGGGATAGGTTGTTATTCTGGCACCACCCGGCCAGGTCTCTGACCTCTTCCCTATAGGCTGTCTCGTCGTTGTCGGTGATCAGGCCTACTACTGTTGTGTCGTCAGCAAACTTAATGATGGTGTTGGAGTCGTGCCTGGCCATGCAGTAGTGGGTGAACAGAGAGTACCGGAGGGGACTGAGCACGCACCCCTGGGGAGCTCCAGTGTTGAGGATCAGCGTGGCAGATGTGTTGCTACCTACCCTCACCACCTGGGGGCGGCCTGTCAACCAGAAAAATTACGTCAAACACCACAACATAGGAAGAACTTTCTGAACGCCAAATCATTTACTATTATTATTATTATTAGTATTGTTATTATTATCTTTTTCATTATTCTTAGTATTCGTATTATTATTATTACTACCATTATTATTATCATTATTATTACTACCATTATTATTATCATTATTATTACTACCATTATTATTATCATTACTATCATTATTATAATCATTATTATTACTACCATTATTATTATCATTATTATCACTAGCATTATTATTAGCATTATTATTACTAGCATTATTATTAGCATTATTATTACTACCATTATTATTATCATTACTAGCATTATTATTATCATTATTATTACTAGCATTATTATTAGCATTATTATTACTAGCATTATTGGTATCATTATTATTACTACCATTATTATTATAATTATTATTACTACCATTATTATTATAATTATTATTACTAGCATTATTATTAGCATTATTATTACTAGCATTATTATTATCATTATTATTACTAGCATTATAATTATTATTATAATTACTGCTATTTTCCCCATGCATCATAAATGATCTTATTCAGGGTAAAGACTGAGATAATGGGCTGTTTAACTGGTAGAGAGGACGGATGGCCCTAGCAGGCCTGATGTTGTGAATTATGAATACCGTTTAAACCGTTCCTCCTGAGGATGCGTTTGTGCATCATGCATAACTCATCCTATCAGTTACACTGTAACGTCTGTGCTGCTCAGCGATGCAGGATGAGTAGGTTTATTTATCACAATACACTGTAGACAGTACAACACAGTAAACTATACATCGCAACACAATACACTGTAGACAGTACAACACAGTAAACTATACATCACAACACAACACAATACACTGTAGACAGTACAACACAGTAAACTATTCATCGCAACACAATACACTGTAGACAGTACAACACAACACAATACACTATAGACAGTACAACACAGTAAACTATACATCACAATACATTGTAGACAGTACAACACAGTAAGCTATACATCACAATACACTGTAGACAGTACAATACAGTAAACTATACATCACAACACAATACACTGTAGACAGTACAACACAGTAAACTATTCATCGCAACACAATACACTGTAGACAGTACAACACATCACAATACACTGTAGACAGTACAATACAGTAAACTATACATCACAACACAATACACTGTAGACAGTACAACACAGTAAACTATACATCACAACACAATACACTGTAGACAGTACAACACAGTAAACTATACATCACATCACAACACAATACACTGTAGACAGTACAACACAGTAAACTATACATCACAACACAATACACTGTAGACAGTACAACACAGTAAACTATACATCACAACACAATACACTGTAGACAGTACAACACAGTAAACTATACATCACAATACATTGTAGACAGTACAACACAGTAAACTATACATCACATCACAACACAATACACTGTAGACAGTACAACACAGTAAACTATACATCACAACACAATACACTGTAGACAGTACAACACAGTAAACTATACATCACATCACAACACAATACACTGTAGACAGTACAACACAGTAAACTATACATCACAATACATTGTAGACAGTACAACACAGTAAACTATACATCACATCACAACACAATACACTGTAGACAGTACAACACAGTAAACTATACATCACAATACATTGTAGACAGTACAACACAGTAAACTATACATCACATCACAACAAAATACACTGTAGACAGTACAACACAGTATACTATACATCACAACACAATACACTGTAGACAGTACAACACAGTAAACTATACATCACAATACATTGTAGACAGTACAACACAGTAAACTATACATCACAACACAACACAATACACTGTAGACAGTACAACACAGTAAACTATACATCACAACACAATACACTGTAGACAGTACAACACAGTAAACTATACATCACAACACAATACACTGTAGACAGTACAATACGACATACAACGCATCACAATATAACACCATACACTGTAGACAGTACAATACGACACACAATGCATCACAATATAACACAATACACTGTAGACAGTACAATACGACACACAATGCATCACAATATAACACAATACACTGTAGACAGTACAATACGACACACAATGCATCACAATATAACACAATACACTGTAGACAGTACAATACGACACACAATGCATCACAATATAACACAATACACTGTAGACAGTACAATACGACACACAATGCATCACAATATAACACAATACACTGTAGACAGTACAATACGACACACAATGCATCACAATATAACACAATACACTGTAGACAGTACAATACGACACACAATGCATCACAATATAACACAATACACTGTAGACAGTACAATACGACACACAATGCATCACAATATAACACAATACACTGTAGACAGTACAATACGACACACAATGCATCACAATATAACACAATACACTGTAGACAGTACAATACGACACACAATGCATCACAATATAACACAATACACTGTAGACAGTACAATACGACACACAATGCATCACAATATAACACAATACACTGTAGACAGTACAATACGACACACAATGCATCACAATATAACACAATACACTGTAGACAGTACAATACGACACACAATGCATCACAATATAACACAATACACTGTAGACAGTACAATACGACACACAATGCATCACAATATAACACAATACACTGTCCCCATGCTGGGAAAGAAGAGAGGAAGTTACACACCAGAAACACAATAAAATCAGCTATCAGTGTTTCAGATTATGTAGCTGAGATTCAGAGCATAACATTTATTTTAGTAAATGTGTTGTTCTCTGTTGGAGAAGTCAATGGTGGGTTAAACACACTAGTAATGTGCTGATCTCTCGTTGATGCAATACATTTCTCAGACTCAGTTATGACACTGTACATATCAGCCTCTATCTGAAGTCTTCGTGTCATAGTTATACTCTTATATACACCTCACCAGCAGGTAGTCAGTGGTAATGTGTCCATGTGTTTGGTTAACCTGAAGCTAAAGTCTTTGATGTTGCAACAGCCAGGTTTCTCACTATTTCATTCTCTGAAGTACAGTTAGTGTTTAGTGGTAATACCTGTGTGTGTGTGAACATATACCTGTGTGTGTGTGAACATATACCTGGGTGTGTGTGAACATGTGTGTGTGTGTGTGACAGAGACAGAGAGGTGGTTCTGTGTAGCATTGATAAAAGCACATTCCACCCTCCTCTGATTTGGGGGGGAGGGGGATGAGGAGAGAGACAGAGAGAGAAAGACAGTGGAGGTAAATGGAGATTGGGGCAGGTTGCAGGCTACAGGAATAACTGGAGCTGTTCTTATTTTCTCTTCCAATGGGCTAATGAGGTAGTTTATAGCCACAGGGGTTTTTCTAATAAAAACAACAACTGCAATAATAGAGGTGGTGGAAGAGAAAAATAACTTGTAATCATACGTACACGTTGTGCTGTGCTGGCAGGTACAGAAAGGAAGACTTGAGCTCAATCAGACAGGCTGGCTTTGTCCCAGAGGAGAGATGGAGGGGCGGGAGGGAGGGAGGGGAGAGAGATGAAGCAGGTGAGAGAAAGGGTGGAGGGGGGGGTGAGAGTGAGAGGGGAGGGGAGGGGAGAGAGAAAAAACATTTACTAAGCAAATGTCGAATTTGCTTTTAAACAAATGACCGTACGGCACACACACGTTAGTATGTCTCTGAACTAGGCCAAGCCTTCTTGCGGTGTAGAGTGTGTGGGTTCATCAACAGCTGTTGGTTGGCTCTGCTGTGTTGCTGTGATGGTTTACAGAGAGAATGAAAGAGAGATGGAAATGAGATCAAAGAGAAAGAAGAGGAGGTAAGAGGAGAGACTCCTGAAATCAGGAGGTGAGTGGAGATGAAAGAGAGAGAGAGAGAGATGGAGAAAATCCTCTGGATTATCATTTACAGCCGACTCGTACATTTCCTCAGTGAAAACAATGTCCTGAGCAAATGTCAAATTGGCTTTTTACCAAATTACCGTACGACAGACCACGTATTCACCCTGCACACCCTAATTGACAAACCAAACAAAGGCAAAGTCTTTTCGTGCTTTGTTGATTTAAAAAAAGCTTTCGACTCAATTTGTCATGAGGGTCTGCTATACAAATTGATGGAAAGTGGTGTTGGGGGAAAAACATGTACACGAGCAACAAGTGTGGGTTTAAAATTGGCAAAAAACACAAGTTTCTTTCCACAGGGGTGTGAGGTGAGACAGGGATGCAGTTAGAGCCCCACCCTCTTCAACATATAATACAACGAATTGGTGAGGGCACTAGAACAGTCTAGAATCTGAAATCAAATGTCTACTGTTTGCTAATGATCTGGTGTTTCTGTCCCCAACCAAGGAGGTCCTACAGCAACACCTAGATCTTCTGCACAGATTCTGTCAGACTTGGGCCCTGACAGACTTGGGCCCTGACAGACCTGGGCCCTGACAGAACTGGGCCCTGACAGACCTGGGCCCTGACAGACCTGGGCCCTGACAGTAAATCTCAGTAAGACAAAAATAATGGTGTTTGGCCTAAACATCGGTGCCACAGGTGACTTCCACAAAGCTGTGAACAATCTGAGAGACAAGGTAAGAAGGGCATTCTATTCCATCAAAAGGATCATAAAATTTGACATACCAATTAGGATCTGGCTAAAAATACTTGAATCAGTTATTACCCTTTATGGTTGTGAGGTCTGGGGTCCGCTCACCAACCAAGAATTCACAAAATGGGAGAAAAACCTAATTGAAACTCTTCATGCAGAATTCTGCAAAAACATCCCCGTGTACAACCTTAAACACCAAATAATGGTTGCAGAGCAGAATTAGGCCGATACCCACTAATTATCAAAATCCAGAAAAGAGTTGTTAAATTCTACAACCACCTAAAAGGAAGCGATTCCCTGAACCTTCCATAACAAAGCCATCACCTACAGAGAGATGAACCTGGAGAAGAGTCCCCTAAGCAAGCTGGTCCTGGGGCTCTGTTCACAAACACAAACAGACCCCACAGAGCCCCAGGACAGCAACACAATTAGACCCAATCAAATCATGAGGAAACAAAAAAATAATTACTTGACACATTGGAAAGAATTAACAAAAAAACAGAGCAAACTAGAATGCTCTTTGGCCCTAAACAGAGAGGACACAGTGGCAGAATACCTGATCACTGTGAATGACCCAGAATTAAGGAAATCTTTGACTGTGTACAGACTCAGTGAGCATAGCCTTGCTATTGAGAAAGACTGCCTAAGGCAGACTTCTGCTCTCAAGAGAAGACAGGCTATGTGCACACTGCCCACAAAATGAGGTGGAAACTGAGCTGCACTTCCAAACCTCCTGCCAAATGTATGACCATATTAGAGACACATATTTCCCTAAGATTACACAGAACCTGTCACGTTCTGACCTTAGTTCCTTTGTTTTATAGCGTGAGTTGGGGTGGGCAGTCTATGTTTGTTTTTCTATGTTGGTTTTTGAGTTCGGCCTAGTATGGTTCTCAATTAGAGGCAGCTGTCAATTGTTGTCCCTGATTGAGAATCATACTTAGGTAGCCTGGGTTTGACTTTTGGTTTGTGGGTGTTTGTTTCCGTGTGAGTGTTTGGGCCACACGGTACTGTTTTGTTTTGTTTTGTTCACATCGTTTATTGTTTTGTTCCAGTGTTCAGTTTGTTTATTAAAAAGACATGAACACTTACCACGCTGCACCTGGGTCCTCCTCTCTATCGCCAGACGACATCCGTCACAGACCCACAAAGAATTTGAAAAACATATCCAATTTTGATAAACTCCCATATCTACTGGGTGAAATACCACATGTGTGCCATCACAGCAGCAAGATTTGTGACATGTTGCCACAAGAAAAGGGCAACCAGTGAAGAACAAACATTTGTTTATTTATTTTCTCTTCTTTACCTATTTGCACATCATTACAAAACTGTATATAGAGATATGACATTTGAAATGTCTTTATTCTTTTGGAACTTGTTTGAGTGTAATATTTACTGTTCCGTTTTGATTGCTTATTTCACTTTTGTTTAACCATTTCACTTGCTTTGGCAATGTCAACATATGTTTCCCATGCCAATAAAGCCTCTTGAATTGAATGAATTGATAGAGATGAAGGGAGGAGAGGGAGAGAGGAGAGAGGAGAGGGAGAGAGGAGAGAGTGGGAGACTTGACACTTGATAAAAGGAAAATCTATGATTGAAAAAGTCAAGGTGGAAAAAATGCACTTAGACCTGATTTCCCGTCACATGGAAGACATTACTGAAGTTGAATGAAAAATGGTTGTTTTCAAGGTGTCAGTGTCGCTAAATGTAAATTGTTCCAAGGCATTTACAAAACACTGCATGGTATTGCTAGGCCTCTGTACAACGATGAATAGTTGTTGTAAATAGAGTTCCTTTCAGAAAGAAGTGACGAGGCCCTTGATGCCAGTCTTTCTGCTGCTTCCTGTTGTATGTGCTGTAATGTTGTGTGAACTGTATGTTCAGGACAATTTGTGAATTGTGACAACATAATTCAAAAGGAAAACCTAAATTCTTATTTCCAGACTTCTAATGTAAATGTTCCTTTTTGTCATGATGAGCATAAATAATACGTACTGTAACAAACGGAGTGTACCATTTTTTTTAGGAGTTGCACCCTCTTTTTGCCCTCAGAACAGCCTCCATTCTCTGGGGCATGGACTCCACAAGGTGTTGAAAGCGTTCCACATGGATGCTGGTCCAATGCTTCCCACAGTTGTGTCAAGTTGACTGGGTGTCCTTTGGGTGGTAGATCCTTCTTGATACACACGGGAAACTGTAGCAGGGAAACTGTTGTAGTTCTTTACATAAACTGGTATGCCTGTTTTGTCTTGCCCAGAGTGGCACACAATCCATGTCTCTATTGTCTCAAGGCTTAGAAATCCTCCTTTAACCTGTCTCCTCCCCTTCATGTACACTGATTGAAGTGGATTTAACCTGGATTCACCTGGTCAGTCTGTCATGGACAGAGCAGGTGTTCCTAATGTTTGGTCAATCTATTGCAAACAGGCTATTTTTTTATTTTTTATTTAACTAGGCAAGTCAGTTAAGAAAAAAAATGTATTTTCAATGATGGCCTAACTGCTTTGTTCAGGGGCAGAACGACAGATTTGCACCTTGTCAGCTCGGGATTTGAACTTGCAACCTTTCGGTTACTAGTCCAACGCTCTAACCACTAGGCTACCCTGCTGCCCCAACAAATATTATAGATAGATTCCATATAGAAAAACTGCTGTGGATTCCATATAGGAAACTGCTGTGGATTCCATATAGGAAACTGCTGTAGATTCCATATAGGAAACTGCTGTAGATTCCATGTAGGAAACTGCTGTAGATTCCATATAGGAAACTGCTGTAGATTCCATATAGGAAACTGCTGTAGATTGCAATAGAGGAGGACTATTGAACAAATGTCTTTGTCCAGTCAGTGTGGGTTGATTAGGTTGTGGTCAATGGATCGTCTCTATAAGCAAATAGTATCTTGGTGAATTACATTGAAGTCTTACCGCTTTACCATAAAGACATACAGGCTGCTTCCTATCTGACTTTACCTTGTATCTTTATTGACCTTCTATTCCCATTTTTGCACTGTCTGTATGCACACTCACAGGGCCCTACACACTGACAGGGCCCTACACACTCACAGGGCCCTACACACTCACAGGGCCCTACACACTCACAGGGCCCTACACACTCACACACACTGTCACTCCAACACACACACACTGTCATTCCAAAACACTCACACACACTGTCACTCCAACACACACACACACACTGTCACTCCAACACACACACACACACACACTTTCACTCCAACACACACACACACTGTCACTCCAACACACTCACACACACACACACACTGTAACTCCAACACACACACACACACACACACACACACACACACACACACACACACACACTGTCACTCCAACACACTCACACACACACACACACACACACACACTGTCACTCCAACACACACACACACACACTGTCACTCCAACACACACAAACACACTGTCACTCCAACACACACACTCACACACACACACACACACACACACACACACACACACACACACACACACACACACTGTCACTCCAACACACACACACACACTGTCGCTCCAACACACACACACACACATTGTCACTCCAATACACACACACACACACTGTCACTCCAACACACACACACACACTGTCACTCCAACACACACAAACACGCTGTCACTCCAACACACTCACACACTCACACACACACACACACACTGTCGCTCCAACACACACACACACACATTGTCACTCCAATACACACACACACACTGTCACTCCAACACACACACACACACACTGTCGCTCCAACACACACACACACACATTATCACTCCAACACACACACACACACACTGTCGCTCCAACACACACACACACACACACACACACACACACTGTCGCTCCAACACACTCACACACTGTCACTCCAACACACACACACATCGTCACTCCAACACACACACACACTGTCACTCCAACAAACGCTCACACACACTGTCACTCCAACACACTCACACACACTGTCACTCCAACACACTCACACACACTGTCACTCCAACACACTCACACACACTGTCGCTCCAACACACTCACACACACTGTCGCTCCAACACACTCACCCACCCACTCACATACATTTATAGTGACTCTACACACACCCACTCAAATACATTTATAGTGACTCTACACACACCCACCCACTCACATACATTTATACTGACTCTACACACACCCACTCACATACAAGCTGCTGCTACTCTGTTTACCTTATATCCTGATGCCTATCTTATATCCTGATCACTCTAGTACTCCAGATGAACCTGCTCCACTGTCGCCCCGTCAATGTGGATGGGGCGGCGTGATCTCTCCCTCCGTTTGCTGTAGTACATGATCAGCTCATTGATCTTACTAACGTTGAGAGAGAGGTTGTTGCTCCGGCACCACACTGCCAGGTCACTGACCTCCTCCCTGTCAGCTGACTCATCATCGCCGGTGATCAGGCCTACCACCGCTGTGTCGTCAGTGAACTTGATGATGGCGCTGGAGTCGTGCTTGGCCACGCAGTCATGGGTGAACAGGGAATACAGGAGGGGACTATGCACACACCCCTCTGGGGCCCCCGTGTTGAGGGTCAGCGTGGTGGAGATGACGTTGCCTACCCTCACCACCTGGGGTCGGCCCGTCAGGAAGTCCAGGATCAAGTTGCAGAGGGAGTTGTTCAAACCGAGAGTCCTAAGCTCGGTGACGAGCTTGGAGGGGACAATGAGCTGTAGTCAATGAACAGCATTCTCAAATAGGTAATCCCTCTTATCTAGGTGGGTGAGGGCAGAGTGGAGAGCAATTGAGATTGCGTCGTCAATGGATCTGTTGGGGCGGTATACAAATTGGAGTGGGTCTAGGGTGGCTGGGATGTTAGAGTTAACGTGTGCCATAACCAGCCTCTCAAAGCACTTCATGATTACAGAAATGAGGGCGGTAGTCAATGAGTTCTTAGGAACGGGAATGATTGTGGTCATCTTTTTATGTGTGATGTAATGGAACCCAGAACTAATGGGGATCCTAATAAATACAAATACAAATCTTAAAACATGTGGGAATTACAGACTGAGACAAAGAGAGGTTGAACATCACCATGAATAGACCTGCAACCTGGTCGGCATGCTCTCAGAACGCACCCTGGAATACCGTCAAGGCCCGAGGCATACAGGCAAGTTTTCTCGTGGGGTTTGTAACATAAGTATGGTATTTTTAATCAGTCCTTGAGGTTTTCTCAGTGGTCTGCTTAGATATCAGGGAAATGCAATAAAGTGGGATTGTGGCATCATATCTGAGTCTTAAATATGTTAAGAGGGTTATATCCCATTAGTAGTCTAAAGCAGTCACACTGAGCTGTAATTGATGCTAATTTGCTGTATAACTTCACATAATATGAGACATCAGAAGTAGTAGCTCTCCCTCTCTCTCTCTCTCTCTCTCTCTCTCTCTCTCTCTCTCTCTCTCTCTCTCTCTCTCTCTCTCTCTCTCTCTCTCTCTATCCATCCATCCATCCCCAATAACCTTCAGTGTAGCTGAATAATAGTATGTGGTTAATTCTCACAACTTTTAGTACAAAATTTCAAGCAGATCAACCAAACGACACTTGTTTCAAAACTCTATTGACAAAGTACAACACACCAAATCATACAGTCACTTTTTCACCTTTTATTTTATTTTACCTTTATTTAACTAGGCAAGTCAGTTAAGAACAAATTCTTATTTTTTCAATGACGGCCTAGGAACAGTGGGTTAACTGGTCTAGGAACAGTGGGTTAACTGCCTTGTTCAGGGGCAGAACGACAGATTTGTACCTTGTCAGCGCCTAATCAGTGTTTCATCTAGAAATACTTTACATTGCAATACAGAAATAAATAAATAATAAATCTTCTCTTTTGTTAAAATACATTTTACTATGACTTAATCTGACAGCTCTTAATTGATAGTCCCTTAAACGTTTGATAGACCCATAGATTTGTCTCATACATAATAGGAGAACTGAAAATGTCTGTAAAGTAGAAACATAAAGATACATATATATATATATACTTGAATGTACTATTATGACGATGACTATTAGGATTTTACTTAACAGGAAGTTTAAAAAGATATATATATATTGACAGAGATGTACTGTCTGCAAAAAAATCAATGTTTATTGGTTGCACACACAGATTAGCAGATGTTACAGCAGGTGTCATCATATAAATTAGCCCTTACAGGGCTTGACGTTCAGGTAAATTATTAAGTGGCTCACCGGGCCAATGCCAACTGAGAGTTACTTGCCCGATATATATAAAAAAAATGTAAATCCCCGTTTCTGAGTTTTCCTATTTTTTTTCAGGTTTTCACTCTGGATGTTCTAAGTCCACAACAATGCTTAAAACACATCAGGAGACCACTTTTGAGGTCTGGGAACAATCCCTTGCGAAAAAATGATTGGAGTGTGTATTTGCCCTCTAATTTAATTGCATACCTAGCAAGAGACCGTTGTGTTTGGCTAGTGGTGTTTTTGTGCTGTACTTCTGTCATGTACGGTGGAGGCATTTGCTAAATAAATGCCTTGTGATTGATTGGTACAAATCATCATGATATCATTCTGCCAGATATTTATTTAACCTTTATTTAACTTGGCAAGTCAGTTAAGATCAAATTCTTATTTACAAGGACGGCCTAGGAACAGTGGGTTAACTGCCTTGTTCAGGGGCTGAGCGACAGATATTTACCTTGTCAGCTCGGGGATCCAATCTAGCAACCTTGCGGTTACAAGTCCAACACTCTAACCACTAGGCTGCCTGCTGGTTCCTGGCCCAACACTCTAACCACTAGGCTACCTGCTGGTTACTGGCCCAACACTCTAACCACTAGGCTACCTGCTGGTTACTGGTCCAACACTCTAACCACTAGGCTGCCTGCTGGTTACTGGTCCAACACTCTAACCACTAGGCTGCCTGCTGGTTACTGGCCCAAAACTCTAACCACTAGGCTGTCTGCTGGTTACTTGCCCAACACTCTAACCACTAGGCTGCCTGCTGGTTACTGGCCCAACACTCTAACCACTAGGCTGCCTGCTGGTTACTGGCCTAACACTCTAACCACTAGGCTGCCTGCTGGTTACTGGCCCAACACTCTAACCACTAGGCTGCCTGCTGGTTACTGGCCCAACACTCTAACCACTAGGCTGCCTGCTGGTTACTGGCCTAACACTCTACCACTAGGCTGCCTGCTGGTTATTGGCCCAAAACTAACAACTGGGCTGCCTGCTGGTTACTGGCCTAACACTCTAACCACTAGGCTGCCTGCTGGTTACTGGCCCAACACTCTAACCACTAGGCTGCCTGCTGGTTACTGGCCCAACACTCTAACCACTAGGCTGCCTGCTGGTTACTGGCCTAACACTCTACCACTAGGCTGCCTGCTGGTTATTGGCCCAAAACTAACAACTGGGCTGCCTGCTGGTTACTGGCCTAACACTCTAACCACTAGGCTGGTTACTGGACCAACACTCTAACCACTAAGATGAAAAGTATTGAGATAAACTTTTGTTATTGGCCAAATACTTATTTTCCACCATAATTTGCAAATATATTCATTACAAATCCTACAATGTGATTTTCTGGATTTTCTTTCTCATTTTGTCTGTCATAGTTGAAGTGTACCTATGGTGAAAATTACAGGCCTCTCTCATCTTTTGAAGTGGGAGAACTTGCACAATTGGTGGCTGACTAAATACTTTGTTGCCCCACTGTATTGCACTTTTACCTTCTTCTCCAACACTTTGAACCTGTTTCATTATTTATTTGTGGCTAAATACATTTTATTGATCTATTATATTAAGTTAAAATAAGTGTTCATTCAGTATTGTTGTAATTGGCATTATTACAAATAAAAAATAAATTCATCGGCCAATTAATCGGTATCAGCGTTTTTTGTCTCCCAATAATCGGTATCGGTATCGGCGTTGATAAAATCATAATCGGTCGACCTCTAATATGAAGTGGGTAAAACAGCATGTCAACATTATGAACTGGGTACTGGGCGGAGGCCGGCTAGTGGTGGCTGTTTAACAGTCTGATGGCCTGGAGATAGAAGCTGTTTTTCAGTCTCTCATTCCCAGCCTTGATGCACCTGTACTGTCTCCTCCTTCTAGATGGTAGCGGGGTGAACAGTAAAGTTAAGCATGTTCAGATCTTTAGGTGCTGTGACCCATATGGACTTTCTCCTAATGCTGCTATTCTCTATATTGATAAAATGCAGTCTGTGTAACTCCAAACACTGTCATGAGCGTATACATTTTAGAGGATTAAGAAACGGGAGAAATCATAACGCAGCTATAACACACACACACACACGTATGGACGCACACACACACACACGCAGTCACACACACACACAGTCACACACACACAGCCACAGTCACACACACAGTCAGTCACACACACACACAGTCACACACACAGTCAGTCACAAACACACAGTCACACACGCAGTCACACACACACAGTCAAACACACACACAGCCAGTCACACACACAGTCAGTCACAAACACACAGTCACACACACAGTCACACACACACACGGTCACACACACACACACACACACAGTCACACACACACACAGTCACACAGTCACAGTCACAAACACACACAGGAACAGCTACTTGAAGCTGTAACAGCACTACCTCGGGTTTAATGACTGTTGCTTGTTGTTGATTATGGGTGAAGCATCCACAGCTCTTTGTTTGAATTTAGTATTTCTAGCACAAGGGTTTGATTATAGCCAGCTACTTTTTATAGTGGAGCTATAGTTACGTTTGTCACCAGCATATCATTTAGTCCATCTGTCTGTATGCACACACACACACACACACACTGCCCTAGGAGCCCCTGCAGCAACATTATCATCAACAGGACAGCTAGCATCAGGAAACAGACTTGACCTTCCTCTCTCCCTGTGTGTGTGTGTGTGTGTGTGTGTGTGTGTGTGTGTGTGTGTGTGTGTGTGTGTGTGTGTGTGTGTGTGTGTGTGTGTGTGTCTTTTTGTGTGTGTCTTTTTGTGTGTGTGTGTGTGTGTGTTTGTGTGTGTGTGTGTGTGTGTGTCTTTTTGTGTGTGTGTGTGTGTGTGCATCCATACGTCCACAAGCGTTTGTGTGTGTGTGTGTACCAAAACAACAGTGGCACCTTCTCAAGTCAGTAGAGGACCAGTGTCAGATCCAGCTAAGAGGATGAATTTGACAGTCACTGGAGACAGAGACCACGTCCCAAACCAAATGGCACCCTATTCCCAATATAGTGCACTACGTTTGACCAGGGTCCACAGGGTACTATATAGGGAATAGGGTGCTGTTTGGAACACATTCAGAGAGTGAGGAAACAACATGATGTCATGGACAGTGGTCCCTACAGGGTAAAGCAAAACACACACTCACTCAAACACTCTCACACACACTCTCACATACCCTTTCACAAACACACACACACACTCTCTCACACACAGCCAGGGTCAGAGAGGTGGTAAACACTGACACCCAGCCTCTCCTCTGGTCAGAGGTGAAACGGACACAGATGGTAGGTAAACTCTCACCGTCCCTGTCAAAACCAATCACAGCCCTGGGTCTGAGTGCGTGCAGTACAGTCAGTACACCAGCTCCTCAGTCTGTGGTGGTGCCTTCAATGGCACCCTATTCCCTATACAGTACCCTATGGGCCCTGGTCAACCAGAGTGCACTATATAGGGAATAGGGTGCAGTTTGGGATGCATAGTTTGTTTAGGTATTCAGCAGCTCAGACTGTGTGTGGGTGTGTGCGTGCACGTGTGTGTGTATGTTTGTTTGTGTGTTTGCTTGTATGTGTGCGCATGTCTCTGTGTGTGTGTGTGTGTGTGTGTGTGTGTATTTTCAGAGGAGAGAGCAGGATGTCATGTCACAGTATGGCGCTACTAGGGAAAGCTTCTAACTAGATCTTTGAAAACACCCCCGTATAGAGAAGCAGTAACAGAGGAGGTGATTATTGAGAAACACCCCCCGTATAGAGAAACAGTAACAGAGGAGGTGATTATTGAGAAACACCCCCCGTATAGAGAAGCAGTAACAGAGGAGGTGATTATTGAGAAACACCCCCCGTAAAGAGAAGCAGTAACAGAGGAGGTGATTATTGAGAAACACCCCCCGTATAGAGAAGCAGTAACAGAGGAGGTGATTATTGCGAAACACCCCCCGTATAGAGAAGCAGTAACAGAGGAGGTGATTATTGAGAAACACCCCCGAATAGAGAAGCAGTAACAGAGGAGGTGATTATTGAGAAACACCCCCCGTATAGAGAAGCAGTAACAGAGGAGGTGATTATTGAGAAACACCCCCCGTATAGAGAAGCAGTAACAGAGGAGAATATTATTGAGAAACACCCCCGTATAGAGAAGCAGTAACAGAGGAGGTGATTATTGAGAAACCCAGCAGAACGTTCCTGTAAGATAGTAGTGGACGTAGAATGCATGAGGAGGAAGGCAGGCTTGCGACAAAGTTATTTCCTATCGTGGTATTTTATAAATAAGTGCAGAGTACAGGCAAAGCAGTGCAAAGTTCCACATTTACAGTGAACACACATAGTTTGTACAGAAAATGAAATTAAATTGACTTGATTACGCTCTACACAAGGTCTTTTATCTTGACATTTACCTGGTAATATAGTGTCAGTTTTTCATGTTTGATATAACATTAACATATGCAGTACATCAAGTCTTACTGTACATCAAGTCTTACATTACATCAAGTCTTACAGTACATCAAGTCTTACAGTACATCAAGTCTTACTGTACATCAAGTCTTACTGTACATCAAGTCTTACACAGTGGACATTCCTGTTCTTACTAATAAACTTAAGCTTTTAACATTTCTCCAAGCAAATAACATATCAGTAGTAGAAAAGGAATAGAAATCTACTGTAGTGACAAACGAAGGGGCCCGAACCCTGAAAAACAGCTCCAGAACATTATTCCTCCTCCACCAAACTTTACAGTTGGCACTATGCATTCGGACGGGTAGCGTTGTCCTGGCATCCGCTAAACCCAGATTAATCCGCCGGATTGCTAGAGAACGTGTTTTCACTGCTCCAGAGTCCAATAGCGGCAAGCTTTACACTACTCCAGCCGACGCTTGGCATTGCGCATGGTGATCTTAGGCTTGTGTGCGGCTGCTCGGCCATGGAAACCGATTTCATGATGCTCCCGACAAACAGTTATTGTGCTGACGTTGCTTGCAGAGGCAGTTTGGAACTCTGCAGTGAGTCTTGCAACCGAGGACAGTCCTGTTCTATGAGCTTGTGTGGCCTAACACTTCGCGGCTGAGCCTTTGTTGCTCCTAGACTTTTCCACTTCACAATAACAGCGCTTACAGTGGACCGGAGCAGCTCTAGCAGGGAAGAAATATGACAAACTGACTTGTTGGAAAGGTGGCATCCTATGACGGTGCCACACTGAAAGTCATTGAGCTCTTCAGTAACGTCATTCGTCTACCAGTGTTTGTCTATGGAGATTGCATGGCCGTGTGCTCATGTAACAGGGTTCGTTATGTTTCCACTTGCCTCTAAAGAAAGGTGCATTTAGTGTTCAAGCATTCTTATTGGTTGGTTCAATTCCTATGACAATAAGGCGTGTTGTTATTGGCCCCGCTTGCAGATAGGGGGAGATCGCAAATGTTATACACCTGTCAGGAAGGGGTGTGACTGAAATAGCCAAATCCACAAATTTGAAGGGGTGTCCACATACTTTTGTATATGTATATATATTGTCTGTGGGATGATGGGTTGAAGGGAGTTGTAGTTTTCATTAAGCAAATATTCAGCCTAGTTCAGCGCATAAACGTGGTAATTAAATAGAATGAAAATAAAAGAGAGCCGCACACTCTAGGAACTCAGATCCAAAAATGTAATTACCAACCAAGCTGTCTTCATCAGGGTATAAATGAAGACAGCTTGACTGTCGAAACTTTGGTAATTTAATTTTTGGATATGAGCTCCTAGAGTGTGTCTCTTTTATTTTCAAGTTTTCTACTCCGCCAGCCAGCACCTCGCCTAAATAGGTGTGCGTTTATTTTTCTTCTAAATTAAATACAATGACCATAACCCATTGCGCCTGAATCCACATACTTTTCTATATACAGTGTAATTTCGGTTACAACTCTTGTTTTCTACAATTAAACAATTCAATAATTCCAATAATGAAACGTGAATTAGAAAGTTAAGCAACGTTGCCCTATACCTAATATGTTGACCTTTATGTTATTGGTTAGGCTACAGTGAAATGCTTTGAGATAATATAGCCTATAGGTCTAATAGATATGAATATTGAAATGGCTCAGATGTAAGGATGTAATAATGTGGCTTAATACTGGGTAGGTCTATCGATTGCACATACATGAACCAGATGTCAATATTTTGCCTAATAACCAAATTATATAAAGCCAAATTATCTTGGTTTTCATTTTTGTATTTTTTATATATCCTTGCTTCGCTTGTTTATAACATTACAAACTTTTTAAGCTCTTTGTATTCAACGAAGACGTTTTCAGCTGTCTCAGAGAGACATATAAACATCTTCATTCTGTTTAGCAGAGATTTTCTGTGTGTAAAGTGACGCGGGCGAGCAAACGATGATCTAACAACGCTGTTAGAGTGGTCTGCGTTAAGATTACGAGACAGTTCAAGGTGCAACATTAATAAAGAAGGTTTCTGGGAAAACATCTCGTAAATTTAAAGATGCTCTTACGAAGGTTCTTACGATAAACTTAGCCTTAAGCTGCTTTTGGGAGACCGGGCCCAGAGCCCTATAGGGGAACAGGGATCCTACTAAGACACGGTCTCAGTGATTTAACACAGCATCTCCATGATGGAGGAAGTGAATCAACATGAGTAGTAGTGGGCAATGAGGTGTAGTGAGGTTGGTTCACATCAAGAGTGGTGAAGATGATGATGAGAGCTTGTTCTGCACACACACACACACACACACACACACACAAACATACCCTAAGCTTTAGTATTAAAACAGGTTTTCCATTGAGCTTTATACTTGCTGTATACAGTTGTTATACAGTACTTCACTAGTTCACAATGTGTCTGATTAGGTTCTGTTAATACAAGCCTCTTGTTTTTCTATCTGGAGATGAGAATACAGAATACAGACAGAGGATCTAGGACAGAGGATCTTGTATTTAACAAGATGTGTAAAGGCCTTGTTTTTCTATCTGGAGATGAGAATACAGAATACAGACAGAGGATCTTGTATTTTACAAGACGTGTAAAGGCCTTGTTTTTCTATCTGTGGATGAGAATACAGAATACAGACAGAGGATCTTGTATTTAACAAGACATTTTGAATCAGAGAGCATAATCTTGGCGACCCAGAACATAACCAAATCGACAGAGAGCAGAACATCATGGTGTTTGATTTTGGGAGCTTTGATGAAAATATCACGGAGTGGCACATTTAACACCATTCAGCTTGCTAACTGCTGCATACCTTTCGGCTGACTCCTGTAAAAGCCAGTCTGATCTTATTTTTACTTGTCGTGAGCGTTTCAGTCAGAGAGAGAGAGAGAGAGAGGGAAGGGCCTCAGGGGGTATGTTAATTTGGTATAGAGCAGATCTAACTCACCCTATTAAATTAATCAAAACAGGAACACGTTACATCTGGCTTTGAAATTCAAAAGGAAATGATCTCAACAGAGAAAAATGTCATCCTGTGTGCTACCTATATTCCCTCCACTAGAATCCCCATACTTTAACAATGACAGCTTTTCCATCCTAGAGGGGGAGATCAATCATTTCCAGGCCCAGGGACAAGTACTAGTCTGTGGCGACCTAAATTCCAGAACTGGACAAGATCCTGACACCCTCATCAGACAGGGGGACAAACACCTACTAGGAGGTGACAGCATTCCCTCCCCCATATGCCCCCCTAGACACAACTATGACAACAAAAGCAACAAAAACGGGTCACAACTCCTGCAGCTCTGTCGCACGCTGGGTATGTATATAGTCAATGGTAGGCTTCGAGGGGACTCTTATGGTAGGTACACCTATAGCTCATCCCTTGGCAGTAGTACTGTAGACTATTTTATCACCGACAACCCAGAGTCTCTCAGAGCGTTCAGAGTCAGCCCACTGACACCCCTATCAGATCCCAGCAAAATCACACTCTACTTGAACAGAGTAATAATCAACCATGAGGCATCGAAGCCCAACAAACTGCATACTCTATTAACAAATGCTATAGATGGAAGGAAGGTAGTGTAGACACCTACCAGAAAACTATTGGCCAACAACAAATTAGACAACTAGACAACAACATGTTTTCCTGCAATAGTGAAGGTTTAAACTTAGCAGTAGGAAGTGTGATCATTATACAGAAGTATGTGGACACCCCTTCAAATTTGTGGATTCCGCTATTTCAGCCACACCCATTGCTGACAGGTGTATAACATCAAGCACACGGCCATGCAATCTCCACACAAACTCACAGAATGGGACCGCTGAGTGCTGAAGCGCGTTTTCTGGAGTGGTGAATCACGCTCCAACATCTGGCTGTCCGACGGATGAATCTGAGTTTGGCAGATGCCAGGAGAACGCCACCTGCCCGAATGTATAATGCCAAGTGTAAAGTTTGGTGGAGGAGGAATAATGTTCTGGAGCTGTTTTTCAGGGTTCGGGCCCCTTCGTTTGTCACTACGGTAGATTTCTATTCCTTTTCTACTACTGATATGTTATTTGCTTGGAGAAATGTTAAAAGCTTAACTTTATTAGCTTTTATTAGCTTTTAACTAACTTTATTAGTAATTCCCTGTATCACAATTCCAGTGGGTCAGAAGTTTCCATACACTAAGTTGACTGTGTCTTTAAACAGCTTGGAAAATTCCAGAAAATTATGTCATGGCTTTAGAAGCTTCTGATAGGCTAATTGACATCATTTGAGTCAATTGGAGGTGTACCTGTGGATGTATTTCAAGGCCTACCTTCAAACTCAGTGCCTCTTTGCTTGACATCATGGGGAAATCAAAAGAAATTAGCCAAGACCTCAGATAAAAAGTTGATGACCTCCACATGTCTGGTTCATCCTTGGGAGCAATTTCCAAACACCTGAAGGTACCACATTCATCTGTACAAACAATAGTACGCAAGTATAAACACCATGGGACCACGCAGCCATCATACCGCTCAGGAAGGAGAAGCGTTCTGTTTCCTAGAGATGAACGTACTTTGGTGCGAAAATTGCAAATCAATCCCAGAACAACAGCAAAGGACCTTGTGAAGATGCTGGAGGAAACATGTACAAAAGTATCTATATCCACAGTAAAAACGAGTCCTGTATCGACATAACCTGAAAGACCGCTCAGCAAGGAGGAAGCCACTGCTCCAAAACCGCCATAAAAAAGACAGACTACGGTTTGCAACTGCACATGGGGACAATATCGTACTTTGTGGAGAAATGTCCTCTGGTCTGATGAAACAAAAATAGAACTGTTTGGCTATAATGACCATCGTTATGTTTGGAGGAAAATGGGGGAGGCTTGCAAGCCAAAGAACACTATCCCAACCGTGAAGCACGGGGGGGGCAGCATCATGTTGTGGGGGTGCTTTGCTGCAGGAGGGACTGGTGCACTTCAAAAAATAGATGGCATCATGAGGGAGGAAAATTATGTGGATATGTTGAAGCAACATCTCAAGACATCAGTCAGGAAGTTAAAGCTTGGTCGCAAATGGATCTTCCAAATGGACAATAACCCCAAGCATACTTCCAAAGTTGTGGCAAAATGGCTTAAGGACAACAAAGTCAAAGTATTGGAGTGGCCATCACAAACCCCTGACCTCGATCCCATAGAAAATGTGTGGGCAGAACTAAAAGGAGGCCTTCAAACCTTTTTATTTTTATTTTTTATTTCACCTTTAGGGGCCCTAGATTGTCCTACTGAGAGGAAATGTATTTATTTTATTTATTTCACATTTATTTAACCAGTTAGGCAAGTTGAGAACAAGTTCTCATTTACAATTGCGACCTGGCCAAGATAAAGCAAAGCAGTTCGACACATACAACGACACAGAGTTACACATGGAGTAAAACAAACATACAGTCAATAATACAGTATAAACAAGTCTGTATACGATGTGAGCAAATGAGGTGAGATAAGGGAGGTAAAGGCAAAAAAAGGCCATGGTGGCAAAGTAAATACAAAATAGCAAGTAAAACACTGGAATGGTAGATTTGCAATGGAAGAATGTGCAAAGTGCAAAGTAGAAATAAAAATAATGGGGTGCAAAGGAGCAAAATAAATAAATTAATTAAATACAGTTGGGAAAGAGGTAGTTGTTTGGGCTAAATTATAGGTGGGCTATGTACAGGTGCAGTAATCTGTGAGCTGCTCTGACAGTTGGTGCTTAAAGCTAGTGAGGGAGATAAGTGTTTCCAGTTTCAGAGATTTTTGTAGCTCGTTCCAGTCATTGGCAGCAGAGAACTGGAAAGAGAGGCGGCCAAAGAAAGAATTGGTTTTGGGGGTGACTAGAGAGATATACCTGCTGGAGCGTGTGCTACAGGTGGGAGATGCTATGGTGACCAGCGAGCTGAGATAAGGGGGGACTTTACCTAGCAGGGTCTTGTAGATGACATGGAGCCAGTGGGTTTGGCGACGAGTATGAAGCGAGGGCCAGCCAACGAGAGCGTACAGGTCGCAATGGGGGGTAGTATATGGGGCTTTGGTGACAAAACGGATTGCACTGTGATAGACTGCATCCAATTAGTTGAGTAGGGTATTGGAGGCTATTTTGTAAATGACATCGCCAAAGTCGAGGTTTGGTAGGATGGTCAGTTATACAAGGGTATGTTTGGCAGCATGAGTGACGGATGCTTAGTTGCGAAATAGGAAGCCAATTCTAGATTTAACTTTGGATTGGAGATGTTTGATATGGGTCTGGAAGGAGAGTTTACAGTCTAACCAGACACCTAAGTATTTGTAGTTGTCCACATATTGGACAAGTCAGAGCCGTCCAGAGTAGTGATGTTGGACAGGCGGGTAGGTGCAGGTAGCGATCGGTTGAAGAGCATGCATTTAGTTTTACTTTTATTTAAGAGCAATTGGAGGCCATGGAAGGAGAGTTGTATGGCATTGAAGCTTGCCTGGAGGGTTGTTAACACAGTGTCCAAAGAAGAGCCAGAAGTATACAGAATGGTGTCGTCTGCGTAGAGGTGGATCAGAGACTCACCAGCAGCAAGAACGACCTCATTGATGTATACAGAGAAGAGAGTCAGTCCAAGAATTGAACCCTGTGGCACCCCCATAGAGACTGCCAGAGGTCCAGACAGCAGACCCTCCGATTTGACACACTGAACTTTATCAGAGAAGTAGTTGGTGAACCAGGCGAGGCAATCATTTGAGAAACCAAGGATGTCGAGTCTGCCGATGAGGATGTGGTGATTGACAGAGTCGAAAGCCTTGGCCAGATCATTGAATACGGCTGCACAGTAATGTTTCTTATCGATGGCAGTTAAGATATCATTTAGGACCTTGAGCGTGGCTGAGGTGCACCCATGACCAGCTCTGAAACCAGATTGCATAGCAGAGAAGGTATGGTGAGATTCGAAATGGTCGGTAATCTGTTTGTTGACTCGGCTTTTGAAGACCTTAGAAAGGCATGGTAGGATAGATATAGGTCTGTAGCAGTTTGGGTCAAGAGTGTCCCCCCCTTTGAAGAGGGGGATGACCGCAGCTGCTTTCCAATCTTTGGGAATCTCAGATGACACGAAAGAGAGGTTGAACAGGCTAGTAATAGGGGTGGCAACAATTTTGGCAGATAATTTTAGAAAGAAAGGGTCCAGATTGTCTAGCTCGGCTGATTTGTAGGGTTCCAGATTTTGCAGCTCATTCAGAACATCAGCTGAACGGATTTGGGAGAAGGAGAAATGGGGAAGGCTTGGGCGAGTTGCTGTGGGGGGTGCAGTGCTGTTGACCGGGGTAGGAGTAGCCAGGTGGAAAGCATGGCCAGCCGTAGAAAAATGCTTATTGAAATTCTCAATTATGGTGCATTTATCAGTGGTGACAGTGTTTCCTATCTTCAGTGCAGTGGGCAGCTGGGAGGTGTTCTTATTCTCCATGGACTTTACAGTGTCCCAGAACTTTTTTGAGTTAGTGTTACAGGAAGCAAATTTCAGCTTGAAAAAGCTAGCCTTGGCTTTTCTAACTGCCTGTGTATAATGGTTTCTAGCTTCCCTGAACAGCTGCATATCACGGGGGCTGTTCGATGCTAATGCAGAACGCCATAGGATGTTTTTGTGTTGGTTAAGGGCAGTCAGGTCTGGGGAGAACCAAGGGCTATATCTGTTCCTGGTTCTAAATTTCTTGAATGGGGCATGTTTATTTAAGATGGTTAGGAAGGCATTTAAAAAAAATATCCAGGCATCCTATACTGACGGGATGAGATCAATATCCTTCCAGGATACCCCGGCCAGGTCGATTAGAAAGGCCTGCTCGCTGAAGTGTTTCAGGGAGCGTTTTACAGTGATGAGTGGAGGTCGTTTGACCGCTGACCCATTACGGATGCAGGCAATGAGGCAGTGATCGCTGAGATCTTGGTTGAAAACAGCAGAGGTGTATTTAGAGGGCAAGTTGGTAAGGATGATATCTATGAGGGTGCCCGTGTTTAAGGCTTTGGGGAGGTACCTGGTAGGTTCATTGATAATTTGTGTGAGGTTGAGGGCATCAAGTTTAGATTGTAGGATGGCTGGAGTGTTAAGCATGTTCCAGTTTAGGTCGCCTAGCAGCACAAGCTCTGAAGATAGATGGGGGGCAATCAGTTCACATATGGTGTCCAGAGCACAGCTGGGGGCAGAGGGTGGTCTATAGCAGGCGGCAACGGTGAGAGACTTGTTTTTAGAGAGGTGGATTTTTAAAAGTAGAAGTTCAAATTGTTTGGGTACAGACCTGAATAGTAGGACAGAACTCTGAAACCTGACTCAGTTACACCAGCTTTGTCAGGAGGAATGGGCCAAAATTCACCCAACTTATTGTGGGAAGCTTGTGGAAGGCTACCTGAAACGTTTGACCCAAGTTAAACAATTTCAAGGCAATGCTACCAAATACTTATTGAGTGTATGTAAACTACTGAACCACTGGGAATGTGATGAAAGAAATTAAAGCTGAAATAAATCATTCTCTGTACTATTACTGCTATTATTCTGACATTTCAGAGAGAGAGAGAGGGTTCCTTTCTCTCTCTCTTAATAACCCTCTCTCTCCTCTCTCTCTCTCTCTCCTCTTTCTCTCTTATTAATAACCCCCCCTCTCTCTCCTCTCTCTCTCTTATTAACCCTCTCTCTCTTATTAACCCTCTCTCTCTCCTCTCAATTCAATTCAATTCAAGGGCTTAATTGGCATGGGAAACATGTGTTAACATTGCCAAAGCAAGTGAGGTAGATAATATATAAAGTGAATATATAAAGTGAAATAAACAATACAAATTAACAGTAAACATTACACATACAGAAGTTTCAAAACAATAAAGACATTACAAATGTCATATTATATATAGATACAGTGTTTTAACAATGTACAAATGGTAAAGGACACAAGATAAAATAAATAAGCATAGATATGGGTTGTATTTACAATGGTGTGTGTTCTTCACTGGTTGCTCTTTTCTCGTGGCAACAGGTCACAAATCTTGCTGCTGTGATGGCACACTGTGGAATTTCACCCAGTAGATATGGGAGTTTTTCCAAATTGGATTTGTTTTCGAATTCTTTGTGGATCTGTGTAATCTGAGGGAAATATGTCTCTCTAAATGGTCATACATTGGGCAGGAGGTTAGGAAGTGCAGCTCAGTTTCCACCTCATTTTGTGGGCAGTGAGCACATAGCCTGTCTTCTCTTGAGAGCCATGTCTGCCTACGGTGGCCTTTCTCAATAGCAAGGCTATGCTCACTGAGTCTGTACATAGTCAAAGCTTTCCTTAATTTTGGGTCAGTCACAGTGGTCAGGTATTCTGTCGCTGTGTACTCTCTTTGTAGGGCCAAATAGCATTCTAGTTTGCTCTGTTTTTTTGTTAATTCTTTCCAATGTGTCAAGTAATTATCTTTTTGTTTTCTCATGATTTGGTTGGGTCTAATTGTGCTGCTGTCCTGGGGCTCTGTAGGGTGTGTTTGTGTTTGTGAACAGAACCCCAGGACCAGCTTGCTTAGGGGACTCTTCTCCAGGTTCATCTCTCTGTAGGTGATGGCTTTGTTGTGGAAGGTTTGGGAATCGCTTCCTTTTAGGTGGTTATAGAATTTAACGGCTCTTTTCTGGATTTTGATAATTAGTGGGTATCGGATTAATTCTGCTCTGCATGCATTATTTGGTGTTCTACGTTGTACACGTAGGATATTTTTGCAGAATTCTGCGTGCAGAGTCTCAATTTGGTGTTTGTCCCATTTTGTGAAGTCTTGGTTGGTGAGCGGACCCCAGACCTCACAACCATAAAGGGCAATGGGCTCTATGACTGATTCAAGTATTTTTAGCCAAATCCTAATTGGTATGTTGAAATTGATGTTCCTTTTGATGGCATAGAATGCCCTTCTTGCCTTGTCTCTCAGATCGTTCACAGCTTTGTGGAAGTTACCTGTGGCGCTGATGCTTAGGCCAAGGTATGTATCGTTTTTTGTGTGCTCTAGGGCAACAGTGTCTAGATGGAATTTTTATTTGTGGTCCTGGTGATTGGACCTTTTTTGGAACACCATTATTTTGGTCTTACTGAGATTTACTGTCAGGGCCCAGGTCTGACAGAATCTGTGCAGAAGATCTAGGTGCTGCTGTAGGCCCTCCTTGGTTGGTGACAGAAGCACCAGATCATCAGCAAACAGCAGACATTTGACTTCGGATTCTAGTAGGGTGAGGCCGGGTACTGCAGACTTTTCTAGTGCCCGCGCCAATTCGTTGATATATATGTTGAAGAGGGTGGGGCTTAAGCTGCATCCCTGTCTAACCCCACAACCCTGTGGGAAGAAATGTGTGTGTTTTTTGCCAATTTTAACCGCACACTCTCTCTCCTCTCTCTCTCTTAATAACCCTCTCTCTCTCTCGCTCTTATTAACCCTCTCTCTCTTATTAACCCTCTCTTTCTCTTATTAACCCTCTCTCTCTCCTCTCTCTCTCCTCTCTCTCTCCTCTTTCTCTCTTATTAACCCTCTCTCTCTTATTAACCCTCTCTCTCTTATTAACCCTCTCTCTCTCCCCTCTCTCTCTTATTAACCCTCTCTCTCTCCTCTCTCTCTCTCCTCTCTCTCTCCTCTCTCTCTCTCTCCTCTCTCTCTCCTCTTTCTCTCTTATTAACCCTCTCTCTCTCTTATTAATCCTCTCTCTCTCCTCTCTCTCTCTTATTAACCCTCTCTCTCTTATTAACCCTCTCTCTCTTATTAATCCTCTCTCTCACCTCTCTCTCTCTCTCTCTCCTCTCTCTCTCTTATTAACCCTCTCTCTCTTATTAACCCTCTCTCTCTCCTCTCTCTCTCTCCTCTCTCTCTCCTCTCTCTCTCCTCTTTTTCTCTTATTAACCCTCTCTCTCTTATTAACCCTATCTCTCTCTTATTAACCCTCTCTCTCTTATTAACCCTCTCTCTCTCCTCTCTCTCTCTCTCTCCCCTCTCTCTCTCTTATTAACCCTCTCTCTCTTATTAACCCTCCCCTCTCTCCTCTCTCTCTTATTAACCCTCTCTCTCTCTTATTAACCCCCCCTCTCTCTCCTCTCTCTCTCTCCTCTCTCTCTCTCCTCTCTCTCTCTCTTATTAACCCCCTCTCTCTCCTCTCTCTCTCTCCTCTCTCTCTCTCCTCTCTCTCTCTTATTAACCCTCTCTCTCCCCTCTCTCTCTCTTATTAACCCTCTCTCTCTTATTAACCCCCCTCTTTCTCCTCTCTCTCTTATTAACCCTCTCTCTATCTTATTAACCCCCCCTCTCTCTCCTCTCTCTCTCTCTCCTCTCTCTCTCTTAATAACCCCCTCGCTCTCTCTCTTATTAACCCCCCTCTCTCTCCTCTCTCTCTTAATAACCCTCTCTCTCTCTTATTAACCCCACCTCTCTCTCCTCTCTCTCTCTTATTAACCCTCTCTCTCTCCTCTCTCTCTTTCTTATTAACCCCCCCTCTCTCTCCTCTCTCTCTCTCCTCTCTCTCTCTTATTAACCCTCTCTCTCTCTCTTATTAACCCTCTCTCTCTCCTCTCTCTCTCTTATTAACCCTCGCTCTTATTAACCCTCTCTCTCTTATTAACCCTCTATCTCTCTCTCTCTCCTCTCTCTCTCTTATTAACCCCCTCTCTCTCTCTCTTATTAACCCCCTCTCTCTCTCTCTCCTCTCTCTCTTATTAACCCTCTCTCTCTCCTCTCTCTCTCTTATTAACCCTCTCTCTCTCCTCTCTCTCTCTTATTAACCCTCTCTCTCCTCTCTCTCCCTCTCCTCTCTCTCTCTTATTAACCCTCTCTCTCTCCTCTCTCTCTCTTATTAACCCTCTCTCTCTCCTCTCTCTCTCTTATTAACCCTCTCTCTCCTCTTTCTCTCTTATTAACCCTCTCTCTCCTCTTTCTCTCTTATTAACCCTCTCTCTCTTATTAACCCTCTCTCTCTCCTCTTTCTCTCTTATTAACCCCCCCTCTCTCTCCTCTCTCTCTCTCCTCTCTCTCTCTCTTAATAACCCTCTCTCTCTCCTCTCTCTCTCTTATTAACCCTCTCTCTCTCCTCTCTCTCTTATTAACCCTCTCTCTCCTCTTTCTCTCTTATTAACCCTCTCTCTCTTATTAACCCTCTCTCTCTCCTCTTTCTCTCTTATTAACCCCCCCTCTCTCTCCTCTCTCTCTCCTCTCTCTCTCTTAATTTCCCTCTCTTCTCTCTCTCTCTTATTAACCCTCTCTCTCTTATTAACCCCCCCCCCCTCTCTCCTCTCTCTCTCTCCTCTCTCTCTCTTAATAACCCTCTCTCCTCTCTCTCTCTTATTAACCCTCTCTCTCTCCTCTTTCTCTCTTATTAACCCTCTCTCTATCTTATTAACCCCCCCTCTCTCTCCTCTCTCAAATTCAAATTCAAATTCAAGCTGCTTTATTGGCATGAAAAACATTGTGTCAATATTGCCAAAGCAACAATGTATACAATATACATTGTAACAAAATTGTAAATGATAGCAAATAATAATATAAAATGGTAGTAAATAATAATACAATAATAAATACAATAAAATGGTAACAGTCTACAGTAAACATTAATAATTATAGTAATAACAATAATAGTAATAATAAGTAAGTTACTGTTTACTATGCAGATGTTATTATTCAGTGTCCCTCAGGCTATGGCAGGAAAATACATATTTGGCTGCAAGAGGAGCCATTGCTCCTTCGCCCATGAGTATTCTTAGTTTTTCCTCTGGGTTCAATTTGTAAAAATGTGGAATATATGTAGTCATTTCTGTGAATAATGAATCTCTTTGTGAGGAATATTTATCACAGTAAAGGAGAAAGTGCATCTCTGTCTCTACCTCCCCTGTCATGCAGTGACCACATACACGCTCTTCTTTGGGTAGCCATGTCTTTTTATGTCTGCCGGTTTCTATTGCCAATCGGTGGTCACTCAGCCTGTACTTGGTAAGGATCTGTCTCTGCTTCGTATCTCTGACAGAGTAGAGATAATCAGCCAATTCATATTCTCTGTTTAGGGTCAGATAGCAATTTAGTCGGCTTTGGGATTTTGTTTCGTTTTTCCAGTATTGTAAGTATGATTCCTTTGATTGGTTCATGATTTTGTTTATTGGAATTCTTTCTTTTGAAGCAGTGCTGGTGTCAGCTTGATTGGTGAGGTCCAACACCAGCTGACTGAGAGGGCTCGTTTCTGGGCTCAGCTCTTGGGCTTGAAGTGCTTTAAATTGCAGACTCGAATTTGGACTTGAATTTAGATGTAGCCAAAATTTTAATGATCTTTTCTGTATTTTCATTATTACTGGAAAACGGCCCAATTCTGCCCTACATGCATTAGTTGGTGTATTTCTCTGGACTTGTAGAATTTTCCGACAGAATTCTGCATGTAGGGTTTCAATTGGATGTTTGTCCCACATTTTAAAATCCAGTTTATTGAGTGGCCCCCAAACCTCACTTCCATAAAGTGCTATTGGTAGGATTACACTGTCAAATATTTTAGTCCAAATTCTAATTGGGATGTTGATTTTGAATAATTTCATTTTTATTGCATACATTGCTCTGCGGGCTTTTTCTTTGAGTGCCTTCACTGCCATATTAAAGTTTCCCGATGCAGATATGGTCAGACCAAGGTAGGTGTAATTTTTTGTGTGTTCAATTAAGGTGTTGTTCAGGGTGAATTTACATTTTTGTTTCTGACATCTGGGTTTTTTTTGGAAAATCATGATTTTAGTTTTTTGGAAATTTACTGCCAGGGCCCAATTATGGCAATATTGCTCCAGAATATTAATGTTTTGTTGAAGACCTTCTTTGGTTGGTGATAGAAGTACCAAGTCATCAGCATATAGCAGGTATTTCACCTCTGTGTCAAATAGTGTGAGTCCTGGGGCTGGAGATTGGTCCAACATGTCTGCTAATTCATTGATATAAATGTTGAAAAGATTTGGACTCAAATTGCAGCCTTGTCTCACACCTCGACATTGTGAAAAAAATTCTGTTCTTTGGTTTTTGATTTTTATTGCACACTTATTTTCTGTGTACATACATTTTATTAAGTCATACACCTTACCACCAAGCCCACTTTGTAGAATTTTGTAGAATAGCCCTTCGTGCCAAATCGAATCAAATGCTTTTTTAAAGTCAATAAAGCAAGCAAAGATTTTGCCCTCTTTTTTTTGGTGGACGTGTTTATTAATTAGTGTGTGTAAGGTGTATATATGGTCAGTAGTGCGATGGTTAGGGAGAAAGCCAATTTGACATTTACTTATTACATTTTTTTCTTGAAGAAAGGTTTGAATTCTTGAATTCAAAATGCTACAGAAAATCTTTCCCAAGTTACTGTTGACGCAAATTCCCCTGTAATTATTGGGGTCTGATTTGTCTCCACTTTTGTGGATAGGGGAGATGAGCCCCTGGTTCCAGACATCAGGGAAGCAGCCAGAAGTTAAAACCATGTTGAACAATTTAAGCACAGCATTTTGCAACTCAGGTGTGCTGTTTTTCAGCATTTCATTTCTGATGTTGTCTACACCACAA
>NC_048571.1:81067295-81099795 GCF_013265735.2 Oncorhynchus mykiss
ACCTCTCTGTATGGTGTGGGATAGCACAGGAAGGGATGAGGATGAGGACCTCTCTGTAAGGTGTGGGATAACACAGGAAGGGATGAGGATCTCTGTATGGTGTGGGATAACACAGGAAGGGATGAGGATGAGGACCTCTCTGTATGGTGTGGGATAACACAGGGAGGGATGAGGACCTCTCTGTATGGTGTGGGATAACACAGGAAGGGATGAGGGTGATGACCTCTCTGTATGGTGTGGGATAACACAGGAAGGGATGAGGATGAGGACCTCTCTGTATGGTGTGGGATAACACAGGAAGGGATGAGGACCTCTCTGTATGGTGTGGGTTAACACAGGAAGGGATGAGGACCTCTCTGTATGGTGTGGGATAACACAGGAAGGGATGAGGACCTCTCTGTATGGTGTCGGTTAACACAGGAAGGGATGAGGACCTCTGTATGATGTGGGGTAACACAGGAAAGGATGAGGATGAGGACCTCTCTGTATGGTGTGGGATAGCACAGGAAGGGATGAGGATGAGGACCTCTCTGTATGGTGTGGGATAACACAGGAAGGGATGAGGACCTCTGTATGGTGTGGGATAACACAGGAAGGGATGAGGATGAGGACCTCTCTGTATGGTGTGGGATATCACAGGAAGGGATGAGGATGAGGACCTCTCTGTATGGTGTGGGATAACACAGGAAGGGATGAGCACCTCTCTGTATGGTTTGGGATAACACAGGAAGGGATGAGGACCTCTCTGTATGGTGTGGGTTAACACAGGAAGGGATGAGGATGAGGACCTCTGTATGGTGTGGGATAACACAGGAAGGGATGAGGATGAGGACCTCTCTGTATGGTGTGGGTTAACACAGGAAGGGATGAGGACCTCTCTGTATGGTGTGGGTTAACACAGGAAGGGATGAGGACCTCTGTATGGTGTGGGATAACACAGGAAGGGATGAGGACCTCTGTATGGTGTGGGATAGCACAGGAAGGGATGAGGATGAGGACCTCTCTGTAAGGTGTGGGATAACACAGGAAGGGATGAGGATGAGGACCTCTCTGTATGGTGTGGGTTAACACAGGAAGGGATGAGGATGAGGACCTGTCTGTATGGTGTGGGATAACACAGGAAGGGATGAGGATGAGGACCTCTCTGTATGGTGTGGGATAACACAGGAAGGGATGAGGATGAGGACCTCTCTGTATGGTGTGGGATAACACAGGAAGGGATGAGGACCTCTCTGTATGGTGTGGGTTAACACAGGAAGGGATGAGGATGAGGACCTCTCTGTATGGTGTGGGATAACACAGGAAGGGATGAGGACCTCTCTGTATGGTGTGGGATAACACAGGAAGGGATGAGGATGAGGACCTCTCTGTATGGTGTGGGATAACACAGGAAGGGATGAGGATGAGGATGAGGACCTGTCTGTATGATTCTTTCTTCACCTGTTGTGTTTCACTTCTCACGTTTGTCTTTTTGATCTTCCTCTTTTTTTACATGCAAATATATAACTAGGTCAAAACATGAATACATAATATATTAATTTCACGTATCTCAGTATTGGAAACCAGCAGTACAGCTGCCCTTCATGCTGTGATCCTTCCCTGGCTTACACTGTCTACATCAGGATGTGTTGAATGTAATCTATATCCTACACTGTCTACATCAGGATGTGTTGAATGTAATCTATATCCTACACTGTCTACATCAGGATGTGTTGAATGTAATCTATATCCTACACTGTCTACATCAGGATGTGTTGAATGTAATCTATATCCTACACTGTCTACATCAGGATGTGTTGAATGTAATCTATATCCTACACTGTCTACATCAGGATGTGTTGAATGTAATCTATATCCTACACTGTCTACATCAGGATGTGTTGAATGTAATCTATATCCTACACTGTCTACATCAGGATGTGTTGAATGTAATCTATATCCTACACTGTCTACATCAGGATGTGTTGAATGTAATCTATATCCTACACTGTCTACATCAGGATGTGTTGAATGTAATCTATATCCTACACTGTCTACATCAGGATGTGTTGAATGTAATCTATATCCTACACTGTCTACATCAGGATGTGTTGAATGTAATCTATATCCTACACTGTCTACATCAGGATGTGTTGAATGTAATCTATATCCTGTGGGATAATAACTAAGATCTAGAACTACCTGCATATCTCTGCTCTCCTCTGTGAATTAAGACGTGGGCTTAGTGTTTCACACCATGAGAGACAGAGAGAGAGCCTTTTGGATCACTGGTTCTGACCTCACTCTGCCTGCCTGATGGAAGCCTGCCTGTCTGCCAGCCTGATGGAAGCCTGCCTGCCTGCCTGATGGAAGCCTGCTTGCCTGTCTGATGGAAGCCTGTCTGATGGAAGCCTGCCTGTCTGCCTGCGTGATGGCAGCCTGTCTCATGGAAGCCTGCCTGTCTGCCTGCCTGATGGAAACCTGCCTGCCTATTGGAAGCCTGCCTGCCTGATGGAAGCCTGCCTGCCTGATGGAAGCCTGTCTGATGGAAGCCTGCCTGTCTGCCTGCCCGATGGAAGCCTGCCTGCCTGATGGAAGCCTGCCTGTCTACCTGCCTGATGGAAGCCTGCCTGCGTGATGGAAGCCTGCCTGTCTGCCTGCCTGATGGAAGCCTGCCTGCCTGATGGAAGCCTGCCTGCCTGATGGAAGCCTGTCTGATAGAAGCCTGCCTGTCTGCCTGCCTGGTGGAAGCCTGCCTGTCTGATGCAAACCTGCCTGATGGAAGCCTGCCTGCCTGTCTGATGGAAGCCCGTCTGATGGAAGCCTGCCTGTCTGCCTGCGTGATGGAAGCCTGCCTGCCTTATGGCAGCCTGCCTGCCTGATGGAAGCCTGTCTGCCTGATGGAAGCCTGTCTGCCTGATGGAAACCTGCCTGATGGAAGCCTGTCTGCCTGATGGAAGCCTGTCTGCCTGATGGAAGCCTGTCTGCCTGATGGAAGCCTGCCTGTCTGCCTAACTGATGGAAGCCTGCCTGTCTGCCTAACTGATGGAAGCCTGCCTGCCTGCCTGATGGAAGCCTGCCTGATGGAAGCCTGCCTGATGGAAGTCTGCCTGATTGAAGCCTGCCTGCCTGATGGAAGCCTGCCTGCCTGATGGAAGCCTGCCTGCCTGATGGAAGCCTGCCTGTCTACCTGCCTGATGGAAGCCTGCCTGCGTGATGGAAGCCTGCCTGTCTGCCTGCCTGATGGAAGCCTGCCTGCCTGATGGAAGCCTGCCTGCCTGATGGAAGCCTGCCTGCCTGATGGAAGCCTGTCTGATAGAAGCCTGCCTGTCTGCCTGCCTGGTGGAAGCCTGCCTGTCTGATGCAAGCCTGCCTGATGGAAGCCTGCCTGCCTGCCTGTCTGATGGAAGCCCGTCTGATGGAAGCCTGCCTGTCTGCCTGCGTGATGGAAGCCTGCCTGCCTTATGGCAGCCTGCCTGCCTGATGGAAGCCTGTCTGCCTGATGGAAGCCTGTCTGCCTGATGGAAACCTGCCTGATGGAAGCCTGTCTGCCTGATGGAAGCCTGTCTGCCTGATGGAAGCCTGTCTGCCTGATGGAAGCCTGCCTGTCTGCCTAACTGATGGAAGCCTGCCTGTCTGCCTAACTGATGGAAGCCTGCCTGCCTGCCTGATGGAAGCCTGCCTGATGGAAGCCTGCCTGATGGAAGTCTGCCTGATTGAAGCCTGTCTGCCTGATGGAAGCCTGCCTGCCTGATGGAAGCCTGCCTGTCTGCCTGCCTGATGGAAGCCTGCCTGTCTGCCTGCCTGATGGAAGCTTGTCTGCCTGCCTGATGGAAGCCTGCCTGTCTGCTTGCCTGATGGAAGCCTGCCTACCTGATGGAAGCCTGCCTGCCTGATGGAAGCCTGCCTGATGGAAGCCTGCCTGATGGAAGCCTGCCTGTCTGCCTGCCTGATGGAAGCCTGCCTGTCTGCCTAACTGATGGAAGCCTGCCTGATGGAAGCCTGATGGAAGCCTGCCTGTCTGCCTTCCTGATGGAAGCCTGCCTGTCTGCCTAACTGATGGAAGCCTGCCTGTCTGCCTGCCTGATGGAAGCCTGCCTGTCTGCCTGCCTGATGGAAGCCTGCCTGTCTGCCTTCCTGATGGAAGCCTGCCTGTCTGCCTAACTGATGGAAGCCTGCCTGTCTGCCTAACTGATGGAAGCCTGCCTGTCTGCCTGCCTGATGGAAGCCTGCCTGTCTGCCTTCCTGATGGAAGCCTGCCTGTCTGCCTAACTGATGGAAGCCTGCCTGTCTGCCTGCCTGATGGAAGCCTGCCTGCCTGTCTGCCTAACTGATGGAAGCCTGCCTGATAGAAGCCTGCGCTGTATGTACTGCACGCCGTGATTTACCTCGCATTCACCTGAGTCACCAACACTTAGTCACATTATTGGTCAATGACATGTGGCCAAGGCTGGGCCTGGAGGCTGTCTGTGTTTGTGGACGTTTTTAACTATACTTGTGGGGACCAGAAGTCCCCTCAAGAATAGGAAACTAACAACATTGAGACCAACTGGGGCCATTTTGTTAGTCCCCACAAGGTCAAATGCTATTTATAAGAGGTTTAGGGTTAAGGTTAGATTTAGTGTGTAATGGTTCCGTAACCACAGACGCTGGGAGACAGGAAGCAAGTACAGGGTGAGGATTTAATAGTGTTAGGGTTAGAATTAGGTTTAGGGCTGGGAGCTAGGGTTAGTTTGAGGGTTAGGAGCTAGGTTTAGGTTCAGGGTTAAGGTTAGGTTTTTGGGTTAAGGTTAGTGTTAGGGGTTAGGGAAAATAGGAATTTGAATGGGACTGAATTGTGTATCCCCACAAGGTTAGGTATACAAGACTGTGTGTGTGTGTGTGTTCTGCTGCAGTGGAGGGGTGGGGGGTATTAATTGAATGTCTGAGAGTGTGGTAGTGGGGTGATGAGGCATGGATCAATCACGTTTTTCCCACTGGTAATTGCTATAATATAATAATAATAATATAATGTATGAATATTAAAATAAAATAATAATATTATAATAATATAGTATAATATTATTACATGGTAATGACCTAATATTACATAATGATAGGTTTCTTTGGAATCAAGTCATTTAGACAGTACCAATACATACCATGTATTTTGGTACCAGGTTGTTAGAACATGCCCACTGTGTTACATCTTCATTTATTAGGTAGAACCAGGAAGAACCAGGTAGAACCATGTTAAACTGGGCTGTAGAATAAAGTGTTATGTTCCTCACACACACACACACACACACACACACACACACACACACACACACACACAACAACAACAACAACAACAACATACACACAACCACACACACACACTCACCTCCAGCACCTCTCTACACAGCCGCAGATGAGGAACGTGCCCCTATGACAAAACAACTCACTTAGCCATCTTTACAACGGTCTGACTTCCTTCTCTTTCCAGGAAATTTACAGCAGTTACGGTATAATACAAGGATGGGCAACTGGCAGCCCGCCCACCTTTTTCTAGGCCCGTGGGGGGGGGGGTCGCAGTCGGGGTCTCAACTTACTGTGAAAAGTTAGAGTAGTAGAATACACAAGGTGTACTAATTTAGTTGTAGTAATCATGGTTGAATTACGGACCGGTAGGCCCTCATTGATTTTGTTAGTCACTCTCACTCAGATGTCATATTAACATGGCATAAGTCATGCAAAATGTGGAGAATTGGAGGAAATTTGCTGTAAAAAACTAATAATTAAAATGTATCTCCGCCCCATGGTAGAATTATAAGAAATTAGCTGTAAACCTGATTTTTTTTTCTCTCCACCCCATGGTAAAATGAGTAGATTTGCATGAAATTACTTGCTAAATCGTCTCTCTTCCCTATGGCAAAATGTGTAGAATTTCATCAAAATTGCTTTAAAACAACATTTTCTTTATGCCCCATGGCCCATTTTTTTAAATAATAGTACAATAGGACAACTCTCTCTCCACTGTCAAGAGGGGGGCCGCTAAAATGTTTTGCTCGCAAGGTGAGAAGGGGCCCCCAACACAAATGTGCTTAGGGCCCCTAAAAGGCTAGGGCCGGCTCTGCCTGCATGTGTGGGTATGGATGTGGGTACACAGACACGCAAGCTACTGCAGCCCCTCATGATGAGTTAAGATTTTTGTTGCCCTTCACCCTCATCAAAGTTGCTCGTCCCTGGTATAATGATGCAATAATGCCAAAGGAGGTGTGGCCAATATATCAAATCAAATGTATTTGTCACATACACATGGTTCGCAGATGTTAATGTGAGTGTAGCTAAATGCTTGTGCTTCTACTCCCGACCCTGCAGTAATAACCAACGAGTAATCTAACCTAACAATTCCACAACAACTACCTGATACACACAAGTGTAAAGGAATGAATACGAATATGTACATAAAAATATATGAATGAGTGATACCCGAACGGCATAGGCAAGATGCAGTAGATGGTATAGAGTACAGTATATACATATGAGATGAGTAATGTAGGCTATGTAAACATTATATGAAGTGGCATTGTTTAAAGTGGCTAGTGATACATTGATTGCATCAAATTGTTCCATTATTAAAGTGGCTGGAGTTGAGTCAGAATGTTGGCAGCAGCCACACAATGTTAGTGGTGGCTGTTTAACAGTCTGATGGCCTTGAGATAGAAGCTGTTTTTCAGTCTCTCGGTCCCTGCTTTGATGCACCTGTACTGACCTCGCCTTCTGGATGATAGCAGGGTGAACAGGCAGTGGCTCGGGTGGTTGTTGTCCTTAATGATCTTTTTGGCCTTTCTGTGACATCGGATGGTGTAGGTGTCCTGGAGGGCAGGTAGTTTGCCCCCGGTGATGCGTTGTGCAGACCTCACTACCCTCTGGAGAGCCTTACGGTTATGGGCGGAGCAGTTGCCGTACCAGGCGGTGATACAGCCCGACAGGATGCTCTCAATTGTGCATCTGTAAAGGTTTGTGAGTGTTTTTGGTGACAAGACAAATTTCTTCAGCCTCCTGTTGCGCCTTCTTCACCACGCTGTCTGTGTGGGTGGACCATTTCAGTTTGTCCGTGATGTGTACGCCGAGGAACTTAAAACTCTCCACCCTCTCCACTACTGTCCCGTCGATGTGGATAGGGGGCTGCTCCCTCTGCTGTTTCCTGAAGTCCACGATCATCTCCTTTGTTTTGTTGATATTGAGTGTGAGGATATTTTCCTGACACGACACTACAAGGGCCCTCACCTCTTCCTTGTAGGCCGTCTAGTCGTCGTTGGTAATCAAGCCTACCACTGTAGTGTCGTCTGCAAACTTAATGATTGAGTTGGAGGCTTGCATGGCCACGCAGTCGTGGGTGAACAGGGAGTACAGGAGAGGGCTGAGAACGCACCCTTGTGGGGACCCAGTGTTGAGGATCAGCGGGGTGGAGATATTGTTACCTACCCTCACCACCTGGTGGCGGCCCGTCAGAAAGTCCAGGACCCAGTTGCACACGGCGGGGTCAAGACCCAGGGTCTCGAGCTTAATGGCGAGTTTGGTGGGTACTATGGTGTTAAATGCTGAGCTGTAGTAGACCTATTGGGGCGGTAAGCAAATTGGAGTGGGTCTATGGTGTCAAGTAGGGTGGAGGTGATATATGATCCTTGACTAGTCTCTCAAAGCACTTCATGATGACGGAAGTGAGTGCTATGGGGCGATAGTTGTTTAGCTCAGTCACCTTAGCTTTCTTGGGAACAGGAACAATGTTGGCCCTCTTGAAGCATGTGGGAACAGCAGACTGGGATAAGGATTGATTGAATATGTCTGTAAAGACACCAGCCAGCTGGTCTGCACATGCTCTGAGGACGCGGCTAGGGATGCCGTCTGGGCCGGCAGCCTTGCTGCGGTGAAGGAGAGCCCACAGGTTTTGGTGGCGGGCCGTGTCAGTGGCACTGTATTGTCCTCAAAGCGATCAAAGAAGTTGTTTAGTTTGTCTGGGAGCAAGACAACGGTGTCCGCGACGGGGCTGGTTTTCTTGATTGACTGTAGACCCTGCCACATGCCTCTCGTGTCTGTGCCGTTGAATTGCGACTCTACTTTGTCTATACTGACGCTCAGCTTGTTTGATTGCCTTGCGGAGGGAATAGCTACTCTGTTTGTATTCGGTCATGTTTCCGGTCGCCTTGCCATTATTAAAAGCAGCGGTTTGCGCTTCAGTTTTGCATGAATGCTGCCATCAATCCACGTCTTCTTGTTGGGGAAGGTTTTAATAGTCGTTGTGGGTACAACATCATTTCCTGTTTTAGTTTCTGTCAAAAGGCTGGGAGCACCAAAATGGAGTCGTGGTCAGATTTGCCGAAGGGAGGGCGAGGGAGAGCTTTGTATGCATTGTGGAAGTTAAAGTAACAATGATCCAGAATTTTGCCAGCCCGGGTCGCGCATTTGATATGCTGATAAAATTTAGGGAGCCTTGTTTTCAGATTAGCCTTCTTAAAATCCCCAGCTACAATAAATGCAGCCTCAGGATATGTGGTTTCCAGTTTACATAGAGTCCAATGAAGTTCTTTCAGGGCCGTCGAGGTGTCTGCTTGGGGGGGATGTTGGTTTGGCTGGACTGTGATTATAATCTAAGAGAATTATCTTGGTAGATAATGCGGTCAGCATTTGATTGTAAGGAATTCTAGGTCAGGTGAACAAAAGGACTTGAGTTCCTGTATGTTGTTATGATCACATCACGACTCGTTAATCATAAAGCATACACACTCCCCCTTCTTCTTACCAGAGAGGTGTTTGTTGCTGTCAGCGCGATGCGTGAAGAAACCAGGTGGCTGTACCGACTGTACCGACTCTGATAACATGAGCCAAGTTTCTGTGAAACAGAGACTCTGATGTCTCTCTGGAAGGCAACCCTTGCTCGAATTTTGTCTACCTTGTTGTCAAGAGACTGGACATTGGCGAGTAGTATACTCGGAAGCGGTGGGCGATGTGCCCGTCTACAGAGCCTGACCAGAAGACCGCTCTGTCTGTCCCTTCTGCGGCGCCATTGTTTTGGGTCGCCTGCTGGGATCCGATCCATTGTCCTGGGTTGTGGACCAAACAGAGGATCCGCTTCGGGAAAGTCGTATTCCTGGTCGTAATGTTGGTAAGTTGATGTTGCTCTTATATCCAATAGTTCTTCTCGGCTAATAAGACTTAAGATTTCCTGGGGTAACAATGAAAACAAAAAAAACACTGCATAGTTTCCTAAGAACGCAAAGCGAGGCGGCCATCTCTGTCGGCGCCGGATGTCAGATGATACCGAAGGATTCTGAAGCTTTAACTTATTTGACATATAAAAACACGAGATGTGAAAACAAGCTTCTAATCCTTCAATCTCCTCTACCCCCATTCTACCCAACTGATACAACAGTTTTCCCCTTTATTGTTCATGTTGGGTCTCAATCCTACCATGTTCATGTTGGGTCTCAATCCTACCATGATTTAATCACACACTGACAACTAAGCCTGTTAGTTCACGCTGTTCGGAATTTAATCCCATCCTGAGCAGCAGTGGCAGTGATGGATGGTTTCTCAGTATTTTGGTATTGATGTAATCATCACTTTTAATCATAATTTAAATCTAGTGTGTGACATGTATAATCTATTTATGTTGCGAAATATTTGTGCAGACATTTCACCCTATTTGTGTGTGTGTGCATGTTTCTGTGTGTGTTTGTGTGTGCATGTGCATGTGTCGGACTGATATTCATTTTCTATGTAATGGATGTAATTCATGCATCTTGTCTTGGATGGCCTGTATCCATGGCAACGACAGGTCTGTCATAGCTGTCAGGAGAGGCTCCAAGATGGACTTGAAAGGAAACGCTAAAACCTTCAGCTCTCTGTTATCCTCCTGACCCTCTCTCTCTCTCTCTCTCTCTCTCTCTCTCTCTGTCTGTCTGTCTGTCTGTCTGTCTGTCTGTCTGTCTGTCTGTCTGTCTGTCTGTCTGTCTGTCTGTCTGTCTGTCTGTCTGTCTGTCTCTCTCTCTGTCTCTCTCTCTCTCTCTCTCTCGCTCTCTCTCTCTCTCTCTCTCTCTCTCTCTCTCTCTCTCTCTCTCTCTCTCTCTCTCTCTCAGAACCCATTCCTCTTACAGATTAACACTGTCTGCCAGCACGTGGTTAGTTGCAGTAGGGCAGTAGACCCCACTTCACATGTTGTTATTTCAATCCTTTTAGAATGTGGGCTTCATAGACTGGCTACCGGTCGTAGAGCCCTGGCAGAAGTCTGTTGGCGAGAGATTGTTTATGTTACCCTCTCCTCAACATATGTTGTGTTCTGTATGGAGAAACCTTAGTCACCATACATGTTTCTGGTATTTCATCAATATTTTGCTGTTGCAAAACATTTTCGTAGACAGAGCCAGACATTCAAAATAATCAACTTGTTGGTTAGTGGCATTGTTTCACCTTATTTGACCTTTTTTGGAGTAAATTGGTGAAACACACTAATTCTGCACTGCTATATACTGCCCTCTGCTGGGTCAAATTGCACCTGATGATGAAGCGGTCACCGAATAGGTATTTCTACGTTTTGGATATTAATATGTTTGTTTGAGTGTGTTCTGTGGTTCACTGATTAGCCTAATACTTTCACATTTTTTAACAATATTTTCATAACTGCATTTCTCACGTCTTCTCAGGTCATTGGCATATTTATGTTCATACTGTTTTACTTAGTGTCAGAGTAGAGAACGCTGGTGTCAGAGTAGAGAACGCTGGTGTCAGAGTAGAGAACGCTGGTGTCAGAGTAGAGAACGCTGGTGTCAGAGTAGAGAACGCTGGTACAACGGCCGAGGGAATAATGACCTTAATCATAGTGTGGAATCTATGACTATATTTCAACCTTGGTTGAAATGTCTCTGAAATTTGTCAGTGCTCTGGCTTCATGGAGAAACTGTTTAGTGCAGTCATTCCAAGCCACAGTCACACAGCACACGGCCAGTCACTCTGACCAGCTGGAACTCAACAAATATTGACCCAGTCTGCTGCATTTCACACTGACAGCCCTGCCCTGACCTGGTAGCCTGTTAGTACACTGTTTCTGTCTGCTTCATGGGGGGATCCTCATTAGCTGCTACAAAATAAAAACCAAACCTTAATTACTGTAAAGTAACGTTTTATGACGCTCGGAGGCAAGTAATGTGTTACCGTAAAAACCTTAATTACTGTAAAGTAACGTTTTATGACGCTCGGAGGCAAGTAATGTGTTACCGTAAAAACCTTAATTACTGTAAAGTAACGTTTTATGACGCTCGGTGGCAAGTAATGTGTTACCGTAAAAACCTTAATTACTGTAAAGTAACGTTTTATGACGCTCGGAGGCAAGTAATGTGTTACCGTAAAAACCTTAATTACTGTAAAGTAACGTTTTATGACGCTCGGAGGCAAGTAATGTGTTACCGTAAAAACCTTAATTACTGTAAAGTAACGTTTTATGACGCTCGGAGGCAAGTAATGTGTTACCGTAAAAACCTTAATTACTGTAAAGTAACGTTTTATGACGCTCGGAGGCAAGTAATGTGTTACCGTAAAAACCTTAATTACTGTAAAGTAACGTTTTATGACGCTCGGAGGCAAGTAATGTGTTACCGTAAAAACCTTAATTACTGTAAAGTAACGTTTTATGACGCTCGGAGGCAAGTAATGTGTTACCGTAAAAACCTTAATTACTGTAAAGTAACGTTTTATGACGCTCGGAGGCAAGTAATGTGTTACCGTAAAAACCTTAATTACTGTAAAGTAACGTTTTATGACGCTCGGTGGCAAGTAATGTGTTACCGTAAAAACCTTAATTACTGTAAAGTAACGTTTTATGACGCTCGGTGGCAAGTAATGTGTTACCGTAAAAACCTTAATTACTGTAAAGTAACGTTTTATGACGCTCGGTGGCAAGTAATGTGTTACCGTAAAAACCTTAATTACTGTAAAGTAACGTTTTATGACGCTCGGTGGCAAGTAATGTGTTACCGTAAAAACCTTAATTACTGTAAAGTAACGTTTTATGAAGCTAGGAGGCAAGTAATGTGTTACCGTAAAAACCTTAATTACTGTAAAGTAACGTTTTATGACGCTCGGTGGCAAGTAATGTGTTACCGTAAAAACCTTAATTACTGTGAAGTAGGTAGTTTACCACATCCTGAATGCGCTAAAGGCTTGAAGTAGAAAGTGTGTACAGCACCCGTAATAATCTATAACATAGTAAGTATACACCCAGAACGTGTGTACACTGTAATACTGTAATATCTTACAGTAGAAAGTGTGTACCAACCACACGCTCTATAATCTATAATTTTAAAGTAGAATGTTTCCCCAGCATAATCTAAACATTTAAAGATGAAAGTGTGTGTCAATCTATAATATTGTAGTCTACAGTTTCCTTGCTCCGATTACTGTGTAATTCTTTAAATGATCCCTTCCCCTGGCTCCTGTGTAATTCTTTAAATGATCCCTTCCCCTGGCTCCTGTGTAATTCTTTAAATGATCCCTTCCCCTGGCTCCTGTGTAATTCTTTAAATGATCCCTTCCTCTGGCTCCTGTGTAATTCTTTAAATGATCCCTTCCTCTGGCTCCTGTGTAATTCTTTAAATGATCCCTTCCTCTGGCTCCTGTGTAATTCTTTAAATGATCCCTTCCTCTGGCTCCTGTGTAATTCTTTAAATGATCTCTTCCTCTGGCTCCTGTGTAATTCTTTAAATGATCCCTTCCTCTGGCTCCTGTGTAATTCTTTAAATGATCTCTTCCTCTGGCTCCTGTGTAATTCTGTTAATGATCCCCTGACAGTCTAATGGTTCCTAATCAATACCGTTGGATCACTTTCCTGCTGCTTCCTTTTCATACTGGAACAAACAGCATAAACCCATAATATATCATACGCTACATGGCCAGAAGTATGTGGACACCCCTTCAAATTAGTGCATTCGGCTATTTCAGCCACACCCGTTGCTGACAGGTGTATAAAATTGAGCACACAGCCACACAATCTCCACAGACAAAATTTGGCAGTAGAATGGCCCGTGCTGAAGAGCTCAGTGACTTTCAACGTGGCACCGTCATAGGACAACAAGTCAGTTCGTTTAACTCTCTGCCCCGCTACAGCTGCTCTGGTCAACTGTAAGTGCTGTTATTGTGAAGTGGAACCGTCTAGGAACACCAACGGCTCAGCCGCAAAGTTGTAGGCCACACAAGCTCACAGAAAGGACCTCCGAGTGCTGAAGTAAAATCGTTTGTCCTCAGCTGCAACACTCACTACCGGTTCCAAACTGCCTCTGAAAGCAACTTCTGCGCAATAACTGTTAGTCGGGAGCTTCATGAAATGGGTGTTCCACATACTTTTACTGCATGCTGCATTCATGGTAAATGCTGCATACAGTATGTCGGCTCAATCGGAAATGACCTTCACATTTTTATTGTGCAATCTGTAGCGCTTCAGCAATCCAGATGGACTTGAACCCTCAAATGAATTTAAACACACGTTTGACAACTTCATATCCAATGTCTCAAAGTAGCAGAAAGGTATCAAATATCAGCAATCTGACAGAATGGCTTAATTGTGTTTGATTTCTGTTCATCAGCTTTTCTCCCAGACGGCTTGCAGACAGCTAGGAGTTATAGCTCAGACACCTGTAGGATTGTCAAACCTGTGCCTGCCGACGGTACTTAGCACCTCTGAACAGTGTTGACAGTCAATCTCTTTTGTGTTCACACAGCAAAGACCTTGGAGCCGTCAGCCGCTCAGCCATGTTAACATACTCCAAACCAGAAGGTGGCAGCAGCGTTTGTTTGGCAATGCATGTCCATGTGTGTTACTTTATGGTCTAGTCAGTGTTAGCTAGCTAGATAGCTGCAGTAATGAGGCTATTGTTGTTCATCTCTTGTTGATACTAGCTGAAGGATAAATCACTAGCTAGCAAGATGACAAAGAAACAATTTCATTCGCTCTCCATAATCGCATACAGCCCATAGATCCATTTTTTAGCTAGCTGGATAAAACTAGCAAATAAAGCAAATAAATATACATTGTTTGTATGTGTGCCATTTTGTAGTTTATCAATTTTGCTCCAAATAGCAATTGTTTAAGAGATATATCAGTGAAGACAACCTCTTCCAGGGCAATAGGGGAACCATATTTATCTCAATACCTAGCCAATCATGTCTAACCCAATTAAGGAAGGGGTGAAATGCTAGAGCCAGGAAATACATTTGGTATGGATAGTTCTTCTACATCTTCCTCTCTTTGTAAATGTATACCTTTTATCCAGGGGATGTTTACCTTGCCATATTATTCTTATTTTAACCTTTATTTAACTAGGTAATGTTCTCCAGGTGCTTTGTGATTGGCTCAGTGTTCTGTCACTCATGGGAACAATACTTCACCACAAAATCTTTGCATTTATTTAACTAGGCAAGTCAGTTAAGAACAAATTCTTGTTTTCAATGATGGCCTAGGAACAGTGGGTTAAACTGCCTGTTCAGGGGCAGAACGACAGCTTGGGGGTTTGAACTCGCAACCTTCCGGTTACTAGTCCAACGCTCTAACCACTAGGCTACCCTGCCGCCCCATATACACTGAGTGTACAAAACATTAAGGACTACTGTGAAATATATTTTCCATAACCAAACATAGTATTTCAGCTGTTTGAATCTGGTGTCCAAAAACCAAAAGTAAAAGACGCGAAAACCAAACTTAAGACCGGGAAGCATAGAAATAGTGCAGTGAGCTCTTTCAGTGTCTTTGAACGAGGTAGTAGGTGCCAGGCGCACCGCTTTGTGTCAAGAACTGCAATGCTGCATGGGGTTTTCATGCAAAATAGTTTCCCATGTGCATCAAGAATGGTCCACCACCCAAAGGACATCAATCCTACTTTACACAACTGTGCCAAGCATAGAATGCCATTGTATCAAATCAAATGTATTTGTCACATACACATTGTTAGCAGATGTTAATGCGAGTGTAGCGAAATGCTTGTGGTGCAGCGCAAGCATTTTGTATGCTGTAGGGTTAAGATTTCCCTTCACTGGAACTAAGGGGCCCAAACTATGAAAAACAGCCCCAGACCATTATTCCTTCTCCATCAAACTTTACAGTTGACACTATGCATTCGGGCGGATAGCGTTCTCCTGGAATCCGCCAAACCCAGATTCATCTGTCGGACTGCTAGACGTTCAAGCGTGATTCGTCACTTGAGAGAATGCGTTTCCACTGCTCCAGAGTCCAATTACACCACTCCAGCCGACGCTTGGCATTACACATGGTGATCTTAGGCTTGTGTGCGGCTGCTTGGCCATGGAAACCCATTTCATGAAGCTCCTGACTAACTGTTAATGTGCTGACATTGCTTCCAAAGGCTGTTTGGAACTCGGTAGTGAGTGTTGCAACCGAGGACAGGCGGTTTTTACACTCTACGCGCTTCACCACTTCACCAAAAGTCTTAAGCAACATTTCTATTGGATTTTTTTGTTGGAATTCTTTTGGAATTGTTTGGAACTTTATTGGGAATTCTTTTAGAATTGTTGGAACTTTATTGGGAATTATTTTATAATTGTTGGAACTTTACTGGGAATTCTTTTATAATTGTTGGAACTTTACTGGGAATTCTTTTGGAAATGTTGGAACTTTATTGGGAGTTCTTTTGGAAATGTTGGAACTTTATTGGGAGTTCTTTTGGAAATGTTGGAACTTTATTGGGAATTATTTTATAATTGTTGGAACTTTATTGGGAATTATTTTATAATTGTTGGAACTTTATTGGGAATTATATTATAATTGTTGGAACTTTATTGGGAATTATTTTATAATTGTTGGAACTTTATTGGGAATTATTTTATAATTGTTGGAACTTTATTGGGAGTTCTTTTGGAAATGTTGGAACTTTATTGGGAATTCTATTCCAATCCAATAGCACTAGGATTCTGATCCCTCTCTCTCTCTCTCTCTCTCTCTCTCTCTTTCTCTGTGTGTTATGCGTCAAACAGCAGTGCTTCCTGTAAGTGCATGGTGTAACTCTGCCTTGACACAGTGACCTGTGGCTGGGCTCTCAGGGAGTATTCTGTGTCGTTCCCCTCATAGAACCATCACTGATCTCCTCCTCTCTGAACTCCCTCTGTATGGGCTAACTGATCTCCTGCCTTTTCTTCTCTATGGACGTGCAACTGCACTATAAAGGGAAGGACTAACCCTGGGCAGGGCATCTTAACATCCCTGACACTCCCGGATCACTGACCACAAATGTGGGATGAGAGAAGAGATGATGAGAGAAGATAAGAACTCCAGTTGATCTGATCGTTACCATTTGTTGTGTTCTTCTTTCCTTCAAGAAAACAAAAACTTCTAATCTTGTTTGGGGACAGCGAGTTCATGAGTTGTTGATTGAGCTTGTGATTCGGTGTTCCTTTCTTTTTCTGACTATGCGTCATCAACAGTCAGACCCATCACAGCACCAGTTTACCTGATTCAGTTGGACGTGACTTTGGGCTCTTGTTTGGACTTTCAGTACGGCTCAGCTCTCTTCTTCTCTTTACATTTTCCCCACATTTTGAATCGTCACACTTGGTCTGCTTCTATTTGTCTATGCCTGATTACAGACCAGTTTCTTCCAGACCAACCCAGCCAAGCCGCCACCATGCCCGTCCGCATCATGTGCAGCATCTCCTTCTCGGCCGACGACGAGCCCAGAGGACTGGGAAAAGACGGCTTTGACGACCGCTACCGCAAGGGGATCAAATCCGGTGATGGCGGCGGTCGGGGGGATTACCGGGAGGACGGGTGTGATGAATTGGATGTGTATGATGAAGAGGAAGACGACGCCAGCCAGTTAGACAGCCTCGCAGAGTTCTTCGACGGCTGCTCACTCCACGGCGCCAACCACATCTTCGCAGAAGACAAGAAGTTCAGCGTGCGTCAGGGCCTCTGGGCCATCGTCTTCCTGTTAGCACTCTCTGCTTTCCTCCTCCAGGTGTTCGACCGTGTCGTCTACTACCTGTCCTACGATCACATCACAATGCTGGACGAGAGAAATGCCCCAAACTTGACCTTCCCGGCCGTCACCTTCTGCAACTACAACTACTTCCGCCGCTCCCAGATCAGTTATAGTGACCTGCTGTTCATGGGCCAGCTGCTGGGGTATGAAGACAACATGGCCCCTGGGATCCCCCTGGCCCCCGAGCCCGACCGCCAGGGATCCAGGTTCAGCCTCGATGAGTTCCACAACCGCACCAGACACCGTATAGAAGATATGCTGCTGGAGTGCAACTTCAGAGGGAAAGAGTGTGGCCCGGAGGCCTTCAGAGAGGTACAGTAGCCGGTTAGTGATTATTAGTATTGCCGCTGGTGATAAAAGTGATAATAGAATAACTTCGGAGGGATAGAGTGTGGTCCCGAAACCTTCCAAGACTACTACTACTGCTAGCTACAGATGTAATCTAGTTGTCTCAGAGCCTTTCTTGCACATTTCATGGGGTTTACAGTGTGCTGATGTAATCTAGCTGTTTCCAAGCCTTTCTTACACATGTCATGGGGTTTACAGTGTACAGATGTAATCTAGCTGTCTCCGAGCCTTTCTTGCACATTACAGTGCTTCCATTTTTTCCTTAATATTGCAACACTGGGAAATCCATTGCAATTGAAGGGAATTGTTGTGTAGCGTAGTCAGTGAAAGTAAATGGATAGAGATGTATTGATATTTGGGCTTTTGACTGCACTTTGCCATTGTCCCCTTGACTGTTAGCTCTAGATAAAACATGGTTTGCATGCTGAATGGCAGGCTGTTATTTGTGGACAATGCTCTGCCACATCAGCATATTGATTTCACTATAACCTTTGCACAGAATATCGCTCTGACTACGAATGACTGAATTTCATCAGTATCATGTTTATGCATCAGGCAATAATGACAGTGTTCTGTTTTTACCCGGCCTGACAGGAATGTGATATCTTTATTTGAAATCCCTCGATATCACCTGTTGACAGTTTTGACAGCATTTCTTGGAGTCGCTTTCAAGATTCCCTGAAATCACTTCTGCAGCACATCTCAATCCATGACCAGTCTTCTCCTTCCTAACACCCTGACCCTAACACTAACCCTGCCCCTGACCCTAACCCTGACCATAACCCTGACCCTAACCCTAACCCTAACCCTGACCCTAACCCTAACCCTAACCCTGACCCTAACCCTGACCCTAACCCTGACCCTAACCCTGACCCTAACCCTGACCCTGACCCTAACCCATCCACCTCCTAGAGGCATAGATAATAGGAATAGATTTATCATATTGTCTATATAATATAAAATGTAGACATAGATTATACTTGACTGGGTCCTGTTATCCTTAAAAAAATACTGATAATCATCTGTACTTTCAAACCAACAACCTCAACCCTTATCACAGATATTAGAGAATAAACAGAAGGCAATGCACCTCCGCCAGCACAGCCTCGTTTTAACTGGAAAAATCGTTATTAATGGGCAGTTAATGTACAAGATCGGCAGCTGTTTTCTGAGAACCAAAGATAACCCGATAACTGCTTTGCTAAGAAATAACTATACATTTTTTGCTGAAGGAGAACAGAGAGAATAATATTCACATTAAGTGTGTGAAATGGAAGAAAAGTCCAGGGCCAAGCACTCAAGTGGGTGGCTTGCACCTTCATCACGGTATCCATGGTGACCCATTTTTCCTCTCAGAGACACAAGGTAAAGTTGCATCGATTCCCTATGTTCATGCTGTGTTGTATAGGACTCTATTTTTTAATGAACCAAAACATTTGGAACACATGCTCTGTCCATGACATAGACTGACATAGGATGCCTTATTGGTACCGAACGGCAAGCGGTACTGGAGCGCCAAGTCGAGGTCCAAAAGGCTTCTTAACAGCTTCTACCCCCAAGCCATAAGCCTCCTAAACAGTTAATCAAATGGCTACCCAGACCCCTCATTGACACTGCTGCTACTCTCTGTTTATAATCTATGCATAGTCACTTTAACTCTACCTACATGTACATATTACCTCAATTACCTCAACTAACCGGTGCCCCCGCACATTGACTCTGTACCGGTACCCCCTGTATTTAGCCTCCACATTGACTCTGTACCGGTACCCCCTGTATATAGCCTCCACATTGACTCTGTACCGGCAACCCTGTATATAGCCTCCACATTGACTCTGTACCGGCAACCCTGTATATAGCCTCCACATTGACTCTGTACCGGCAACCCTGTATTTAGCCTCCACATTGACTCTGTACCGTAACACCCTGTGTAAAGCCTCCATATTGACTCTGTACCGTAACACCCTGTATATAGCCTCCACATTGACTCTGTACCGGTACCCCCTGTATAAAGCCTCCACATTGACTCTGTACCGTAACACCCTGTATAAAGCCTCCACATTGACTCTGTACCGTAACACCCTGTATATAGCCTCCACATTGACTCTGTACCGGCACCCCCTGTTTATAGCCTCCACATTGACTCTGTACCAGTACCCCCTGTATATAGCCTCCACAATGACTCTGTACCGGCACCCCCTGTTTATAGCCTCCACATTGACTCTGTACCGGCACCCCCTGTATATAGCCTCCTCATTGACTCTGTACCGGTATCCCCTGAATATAGCCTCCACATTGACTCTGTACCGTAACCCCCTGTATATAGCCTCCACAATGACTCTGTACCTATACCCCCTGTATGTAGCCTCCACAATGACTCTGTACCTATACCCCCTGAATATAGCCTCCACATTGACTCTGTACCGTAACCCCCTGTATATAGCCTCCACAATGACTCTGTACCTATACCCCCTGTATATAGCCTCCACATTGACTCTGTACCGGCACCCCCTGTTTATAGCCTCCACATTGACTCTGTACCAGTACCCCCTGTATATAGCCTCCACATTGACTCTGTACCGGCACCCCCTGTTTATAGCCTCCACATTGACTATGTACCGGCACCCCCTGTATATAGCCTCCACATTGGCTCTGTACCGGTACCCCCTGTATATAGCCTCCACATTGACTCTGTACCGGTACCCCCTGTATATAGCCTCCACATTGACTCTGTACCGGTACCCCCTGTTTATAGCCTCCACATTGACTCTGTACCGGTACCCCCTGTATATAGCCTCCACATTGACTCTGTACCGGTACCCCCTGTATATAGTCTCCACATTGACTCTGTACCGGTACCCCCTGTTTATAGCCTCCACATTGACTCTGTACCGGTACCCCCTGTATATAGCCTCCACATTGACTCTGTACCGTAACACCCTGTATATAACCTCCACATTGACTCTGTACCGGCACCCCCTGTATATAGCCTCCACATTGAATTTTTACCAGTACCCCCTGTATATAACCTCCACATTGACTCTGTACCGGCACCCCCTGTATATAGCCTCCACATTGGCTCTGTACCGTAACACCCTGTATATAGCCTCCACATTGACTCTGTACCGTAACACCCTGTATATAGCCTCCACATTGACTCTGTACCGGTACCCCCTGTATATAGCCTCCACATTGACTCTGTACCGTAACACCCTGTATATAGCCTCCACATTGACTCTGTACCGTAACACCCTGTATAAAGCCTCCACATTGACTCTGTACCGTAACACCCTGTATATAGCCTCCACATTGACTCTGTACCGTAACACCCTGTATATAGCCTCCACATTGACTCTGTACCGTAACACCCTGTATAAAGCCTCCACATTGACTCTGTACCGTAACACCCTGTATAAAGCCTCCACATTGACTCTGTACCGTAACACCCTGTATATAGCCTCCACATTGACTCTGTACCATAACACCCTGTATATAGCCTCGCTTGTCTACACTTACAGCCTCTGTGACAAATACAATTCTATGTCACTTGTTAAATCCACTTCAATCAGTGTAGATGAAGGGGAGGAGACAGGATTTGTAAGCCTTGAGACAATTGCTGAACCTGGCGTAAGGGCTGTATAATGCTAGTGCGGTTGTTTTTACATGAAGAAATTGCAAACTAACGTGACTTTGACACTTGCGCCTACTTACAGCCAGCCGAAAATAGAGGCCGGAATTTCCTGCGTGAACCAGTGCAGCCTTGTGTTTTTATTTTGAATAATTGACTCAGTTTTTTGTTTGTTACACACAATTGGATCAGAGCACTGTAGTACAAAACATATATTTATAAAGAGAGGAGTTTAGAGTAGGGTAGCAGTGTTATTGGTGTTGAGGTATATCAACATATCCTGTCAGGGATGTCTTCATAATACTATCCCTCCTCCGCTGAGTGGTTAGGTCCACTGGGACTAACAACACCTCCGGTGATGTATGTATCCCTCTGCTGAGTAGTTAGATCCACTGGGACATATAAAGACCCTGGAAATGGAAGATAAACACAACCATCAGTGAAATAAACACCAGGCTGGAGTTGGCGGTTAAAATCCCTAGTGGGAGAGAGACTTAGAAAACCCCAAAGATAATACATAATGTATTTATCCACACACCTCTCCCCTGTCAGTGTGTACAACCAATAGGGAGTATTTATCTGGAGTCATTTGGTCATTGGAACCAATAGATGAGATGATGAGACAAAATTATTCCACTCTTTATTATCATAAGCTTTGTGTTGGTGGAGAAGGAAAGTGTGTGTGTGTGTGTGTGTGTGTGTGTGTGTGTGTGTGTGTGTGTGTGTGTGTGTGTGTGTGTGTGTGTGTGTGTGTGTGTGTGTGTGTGTGTGTGTGTGTGTGTGTGTGTGTGTGTGTGTGTGTGTAAATGCTTGCGTCCGTGTGTGTGTTGGTTTTTGCCCTAGCACTACACAGCTGATTCAAATAACCAAAGCTTAATGATTAGTTGATTATTTTAATTAGCTGTGGACTGCTAGAGCAACAATAAAAAACGCTCACCCCTTGGGCTCCACAGGCCTGAGTTTGGGAAACACTGCTCTAAGCACTGCCCTGGGTCTGTATCAAATTATCTTCACTCATTTCCCCTGCAGTAAATAGATAGGTGTCCTGTCCAGAGCAGAGCTATAGAAAGGTGCCTTCAACAGGGCTAGTTGGACACACACACACACACACACACACACACACAGACAGACAGAGGGCTCAGCTTACTGCATTCTGTCCCAGGGCAGCAGAATATGATCAGGCCTGGAGCACTGGAAGGACAAGAAGGAAGGATGGAGAGGCAGCAGCTACATCCTGACTCTATCCATTAGTCCCGGATCCCTTTACATCCCAACTCAGCATCACCGTCACCGCATGAACACTTAGGTTTCAACCTTCTGCTGTCTCCTCGAGAACATAGAGCTGAACTTCTGCTGTCTCCTCGAGAACATAGAGCTGAACTCCTGCTGTCTCCTCGAGAACATAGAGCTGAACTTCCGCTGTCTCCTCGAGAACATAGAGCTGAACTTCTGCTGTCTCCTCGAGAACATAGAGCTGAACTCCTGCTGTCTCCTCGAGAACATAGAGCTGAACTTCTGCTGTCTCCTCGAGAACATAGAGCTGAACTTCTGCTGTCTCCTCGAGAACATAGAGCTGAACTTCCGCTGTCTCCTCGAGAACATAGAGCTGAACTTCTGCTGTCTCCGCGAGAACATAGAGCTGAACTTCTGCTGTCTCCTCGAGAACATAGAGCTGAACTTCCGCTGTCTCCTCGAGAACATAGAGCTGAACTTCTGCTGTCTCCTCGAGAACATAGAGCTGAACTTCTGCTGTCTCCTCGAGAACATAGAGCTGAACTTCTGCTGTTTCCTCAAGAACATAGAGCTGAACTTCTGCTGTCTCCTCGAGAACATAGAGCTGAACTTCTGCTGTCTCCTCGAGAACATAGAGCTGAACTCCTGCTGTTTCCTCGAGAACATAGAGCTGAACTTCTGCTGTCTCCTCGAGAACATAGAGCTGAACTTCCGCTGTCTCCTCGAGAACATAGAGCTGAACTTCCGCTGTCTCCTCGAGAACATAGAGCTGAACTTCTGCTGTCTCCTCGAGAACATAGAGCTGAACTTCTGCTGTCTCCTCGAGAACATAGAGCTGAACTTCTGCTGTTTCCTCAAGAACATAGAGCTGAACTTCTGCTGTTTCCTCAAGAACATGGAGCTGACCTTCTGGTGACTCCTTAAGAACATATAGCTGAACTGCAAAGTGGCCTCCTCTTGCTTTAGCCACCTGTTCCTGTGATGCTGTTAGACCATGTTGGGTGCATGTGGAAAGGATATCGTTCCTATGCAACGTGCAATCCTTCAACTGATGCAGACAGTATTGTTCCCTATGTTGTAGACAACACTACTCACAGTTTATGTAGAGGTCTTTTACAGTGTGCCTGTAATGGTGTCCTACTCACCCTGACGATGGTAGATGGAAAGATTGGAATCGTGTCCTTCACTCTACTAGTGGTTATCTGTAATCTGTGTGTGTGTGTGTGTGTGTGTGTGTGCGCGCATGCGTGTGTGTGTATGTTTGTGTGTGTGTGTAGATTGCCTATTTGACCTTGACTCAACTAGTAGTTCTGTGTTGCTTGGCTCTGGGTAGTTGGATTAAAGCAACCAGATACTGAAGCTGTGGCCCCAGGGGGCACCAAGTGGCTGACGACAACACAGACACATCAAATATTAAACAGAGTGAGAAACAGATGTCCTGCCTTCTGATTTCCCTTTGCCTCCTCCGTAGCCTCAATAGCATGGGATCCTTCAGTTCACCATTCAATGGACCTGATTGATTGATTGATTGATTGATTGATTGATTGATTGATTGATTGATTGATTGATTGATTGAAGGAAGGAAGGAAGGACAGGCTACTCAAACTGGAGACGACATATCTGCGGTGACATATATACTGTTCTATATATACAGTTCTATATACTGTTCTATATATACAGTTCTATATACTGTTCTATATATACTGTTCTATATTGAAGTGTTCTCTCTACAAGCCACTATGTATCCCATGCAGGGTTGGGTAGGTTACGTTCTTAATGTAATCCCTTACAGTTACTAGTTACCCACTAGTTGTAATCAAGTAACGATTACATTAGAAGAAGACAAACCAGGAATATTACCGATTGATTGACATAAATCAATGTTAGAGTTTACACAGCTGTCCATTAGTGGATGATGTATTTTACTTTATGGGTTATGTATACTTTTAACTCATTACTTTCTACTTCAATACAGATAATTAAATGATTAGACTTCATATTAAAAACCAAATCTGTTAGATTTTTCAGTCATTCCAATTAATTAAATATCCCTTGATCTTCAAGAATAGGACTTGGAAATATTGAAATATAGATAGATTAGTCTAATTGTTTTACCTAAAAATAACCAGAAAAATAAGGACGTATTGACCTACTCTGTTGTTTATGTTGTTGTCATGGACGACTGATTGGGCTCACTGCTTCGAAACATGGGTGAAATATCAATGCTGCTCTCATGGAATGGCACACTTTGAGCACTACTGAAAAGTGCTAGTTGCATGACTTGAATAATGAATGCCATGTGCTGCATAGGCCTATTGTTTATGTTGCTGACACCATAGAATTAGGAATTACATTACTGACTGAATTTAATAGGATTCTCTATGGGTGCCATTTTGATACCACCATAGGTCTATCAGAAGTGTGCGAGTTCAAGCATATGTCTAATAGGCCTTTGGAGTTTTTGGGTGAATCAGCACTAATTAGATTGAGCAATAAAAGCCCTATTCGTGGTCTTCTTTAAATAAACCTATTTTTGACTGTAGCTGTGGAGCACAATACTATGGAGGAGTTCAGAAGGGAGGAACTCCCTGAAACCCTTATTCTATAGAGACTGGGATTCACACTATGCCTATGCAGCTGTTGGAAGAGAGCATTTTTCATTGGCTGCCTGCTGGTTGCATAAACAATGATTGACAGGCAGCTTTAATTAAACTTCTTCAATTCAATCATTATTGGGTTAAAATATACATTTGTGAACAGCCATCCACAACAAACACAATAATTTAGAGAGCAGCAGTTTTATTCACATCATTGAGCTAGCAGCAGTGTGATTCACATCACTGAGAGAGCAGCAGTGTGATTCACATCACTGAGAGAGCAGCAGTGTGATTCACATCGATGAGAGAGCAGCAGTGTGATTCACATCGTTGAGAGAGCAGCAGTGTGATTCACATCACTGAGAGAGCAGCAGTGTGATTCACATCACTGAGAGAGCAGCAGTGTGATTCACATCGATGAGAGAGCAGCAGTGTGATTCACATCGTTGAGAGAGCAGCAGTGTGATTCACATCACTGAGAGAGCAGCAGTGTGATTCACATCACTGAGAGAGCAGCAGTGTGATTCACATCGATGAGAGAGCAGCAGTGTGATTCACATCGTTGAGAGAGCAGCAGTGTGATTCACATCACTGAGAGAGCAGCAGTGTGATTCACATCGATGAGAGAGCAGCAGTGTGATTCACATCGTTGAGAGAGCAGCAGTGTGATTCACATCACTGAGAGAGCAGCAGTGTGATTCACATCACTGAGAGAGCAGCAGTGTGATTCACATCGATGAGAGAGCAGCAGTGTGATTCACATCATTGAGAGAGCAGCAGTGTGATTCACATCACTGAGAGAGCAGCAGTGTGATTCACATCGATGAGAGAGCAGCAGTGTGATTCACATCGTTGAGAGAGCAGCAGTGTGATTCACATCGTTGAGAGAGCAGCAGTGTGATTCACATCACTGAGAGAGCAGCAGTGTGATTCACATCGTTGAGAGAGCAGCAGTGTGATTCACATCACTCAGAGAGCAGCAGTGTGATTCACATCGTTGAGAGAGCAGCAGTGTGATTCACATCACTGAGACAGCAGCAGTGTGATTCACATCATTGCTATGTAGCTTTCAATAAAAGACCTAAGCGATATCCGTATTTCCCGTAGGCTATACCACTGGTTACCAACTCCAGTCCTCCAGTACTTCAACACTGGTTCCCAACTCCAGTCCTCCAGTACCCCCAACAGTGGTTCCTAACCCCAGTCCTCCAGTACCCCCAACAGTGGTTCCTAACCCCAGTACCCCAACAGTGGTTCCTAACCCCAGTGCCCCCAACAGTGGTTACCAACTCCAGTCCTCCAGTACCACCAACAGTGGTTCCCAACTCCAGTCCTCCAGTACCCTCAACAGTGGTTCCCAACTCCAGTCCTCCAGTACCCTCAACAGTGGTTCCCAACTCCAGCCCTCTAGTACCCTCAACAGTGGTTCCCAACTCCAGTCCTCCAGTACCCCCAACAGTGGTTCCCAACTCCAGTCCTCCAGTACCCCCAACAGTGGTTCCCAACTCCAGTCCTCCAGTACCCCCAACAGTGGTTCCCAACTCCAGTCTTCCAGTACACCCATCAGTGGTTCCCAACTCCAGTCCTCCAGTACCCCCAACAGTGGTTCCCAACTCCAGTCCTCCAGTACCCCTAACAGTGGTTACCAACTCCAGTCCTCCAGTACCCCCAACAGTGGTTCCCAACTCCAGTCCTCCAGTACCCCCATCAGTGGTTCCCAACTCCAGTCCTCCAGTACCCCCAACAGTGGTTCCCAACTCCAGTCCTCCAGTACCCCCAACAGTGGTTCCCAACTCCAGTCCTCCAGTACCCCCATCAGTGGTTCCCAACTCCAGTCCTCCAGTACCCCCAACAGTGGTTCCCAACTCCAGTCCTCCAGTACCCCCAACAGTGGTTCCTAACTCCAGTCCTCCAGTACCCCCAACAGTGGTTCCCAACTCCAGTCCTCCAGTACCCCCAACAGTGGTTCCCAACTCCAGTCCTCCAGTACTTCAACAGTGGTTACCAACTCCAGTCCTCCAGTACCAACAACAGTGGTTCCCAACTCCAGTCCTCCAGTACCACCAACAATGGTTCACAACTCCAGTCCTCCAGTACCAACAACAGTGGTTCCCAACTCCAGTCCTCCAGTACCCCCAACAATGGTTCACAACTCCAGTCCTCCAGTACCAACAACACTGGTTCCCAGCTCCAGTCCTCCAGTACCCCCAACAGTGGTTCCCAACACCAGTCCTCCAGTACCCCCAACAATGGTTCCCAACTCCAGTCCTCCAGTACCCCCAACAGTAGTTCCCAACTCCAGTCCTCCAGTACCCCCAACAATGGTTCCCAAATCCAGTCCTCCAGAACCCCCAACAGTGGTATCCAACTCCAGTCCTCCAGTACCCCCAACAGTGGTATCCAACTCTAGTCCTCCAGTACCCCCAACAGTGGTATCCAACTCCAGTCCTCCAGTGGTTCCCAACTCTCCAAATAAATGCATTTGGTGTGTCATCATAGTAGACTCTGACTCTGACTGTGTCAGACTCACTCAGGTGGAGCAAACTTAAACTGGCACCTTTTTTCAAAGCTGAATTGAATGTCATTGAGAAAACAGAAAGTTGGCATAATGTATTTTTTCATAAAACATCCTTTCTGAATTTAAAAGTATTCCAAGAAGTAATCATAGCGTTTTTAAAAAGTATCTGTAATCTGATTACAATATTTTAGCTAGTAACATAGCAGATTACAGTTACAGTTTTTTGTAATCAGTTACATGTCATCCCCAACTCCCCAACCCTGAGTGGTGAAACTGAGCATTTCAGTTTGGATTCTATTGCTTCAATACAATACCTCCCAAACTCTCAATTCTAAAGTCTAAAGTCTAAATTCTAAACTCTAAATTCTAAAGTCTAAACTCTAAAGTCTGAACTCTAAACTCTAAATTCTAAAGTCTAAATTCTAAACTCTAAATTCTAAAGTCTAAACTCTAAAGTCTGAACTCTAAACTCTAAATTCTAAAGTCTAAATTCTAAAGTCTAAATTCTAAACTCTAAAGTCTGAACTCTAAAGTCTAATCTCTAAATTCTAAAGTCTATATTCTAAACTCTAAACTTTAAATTCTAAACTCTAAACTCTAATGTCTAAATTCTAAAGTCTAAATTCTAAACTCTAAACTCTAAATTCTAAAGTCTATATTCTAAACTCTAAAGTCTAAACTTTAAATTCTAAAGTCTAAACTCTAAAGTCTAAACTCTAAAGTCTAAACTGTAAAGTATAAACTGTAAAGTCTAAACTCTAAATTCTAAAGTCTATATTCTAAACTCTAAAGTCTGAACTCTAAAGTCTAAATTCTAAACTGTAAAGTCTAAAGTCTGAACTCTAAAGTCTAAACTCTAAATTCTAAAGTCTATATTCTAAACTCTAAAGTCTAAACTTTAAATTCTAAAGTCTAAACTCTAAAGTCTAAACTGTAAAGTCTAAACTGTAAAGTCTAAACTCTAAATTCTAAAGTCTATATTCTAAACTCTAAAGTCTGAACTCTAAAGTCTAAATTCTAAACTGTAAAGTCTGAACTCTAAACTCTAAACTCTAAATTCTAAAGTCCAAATTCTAAAGTCTAAAGTCTGAACTCTAAAGTCTAAATTCTAAACTGTAAAGTCTAAAGTCTGAACTCTAAAGTTTTCGCAGACATCCGAGTCCTTGCGCTGTATTAAAATCATGGTTGTAATGACGTCAATTCAACCAGTGTTGAAATGACGTTAAATGGCAGTAAGGCTAGGATGTGTCTCTGGTGAAAGGAGGTGTGCTATATAGGGAATATGGTGTCATTTGAGGCTGGTCAATTGATTGAATTCGGTCTTCAGTCATCACTGGCTGCTGTCTCACCAAGACTCGACAGAGGTCACTGTAGTCCCCATGGAGAGACTGAGGCACGATGCGTCTGGCCTTCCAATGATCTGAAATGTTAGAGCACAGCCTGGAGCAGTTACACATTCTGGTTTCTAGACTGGTGATTACTGTTGTAAATCAATTCAAAGTTTACAAATTGATTATATTTGTTTTAATTGCTCACGTATTCAGAGTTGGTAAGTTGAACAAAATGTTGTCTGAAGCTATGGATCTTTGGAATAAATTTGGCCCTGATAACAATTTGTATGTATGATCTCTGTAATAAATAGTCAAATCTTTGGTAAGACAGGCAGTAGAAGTGACAGCTGTCACACTTGTCATGTCTCTAGTTCACCACTAGAGGGCACTGTTTTATAAGTAAAGATTTGGCTCTTTGGTACAATGCCTTATTCCTTATGGAAGGAATCACTATTTCTACCCTGTTGCACCTCTTAAATGTGTATTGAATAGTATACAATTATATTGTTAACATCAAGATGTGAACCAGTGACAATATCCAAAGTTGGCCTAAGATTAGGCTGTCCGTGAACTTATGTCCGTTTCCTATCTTCAGAGTTCCTGAATGTTTAGAAAAACGATTTCGATTTCAATCAGATAGCATGTTTTCAAAAGCAGGAGTGACTGGAGGTGTTTTATTGTCATCATCAATAGTCTTAACTAAAGGCCTATTTTCTTTCTACGGTCCCACAGTCTTTCTCTGGATGCTTAGAAGGGTCTCTGTATCCCGTGGTTACATGATGTTCGTCACTCATGCTCCGATGATTAACTGACGTTTTCAGAAACACCCCTTTAATCAACTCACACATCGCTCTTCCTGTCGAGAGATTACAAACATGAACACACACACACACACCTTACACACACACACACACCTCACACACACACACACACACACACACACACACACACACACACACACACACACACACACACACACACACACACACACACACGCACACACACACACACACCACACACACACACACTCACCTCACACATTACTCATGCTATCGGGATATTGCATGTGCAGGATAAGAGGTAGCCTATCGAAAACCGTCATCGTGTAAACTGTTTTTTCACAGTCCCAGTATCGAGAACAAATTCAAGAAAGCGTACAGTATTATATAGAGACATTATTGCATGGAACTCTGTTCCATCTCACGTTGCTCAAATAAACAGCAAACCTGGTTTCAGAAAACAGATAAAGCAACACAACGCCTCTCCCCTATTTGACCTGGATAGTTTGTTTGTATGCATTGATATGTAGGCTACGTGTGCCTTTTTTAAAGATGTAGTTCTGTCCTTGAGCTGCTCTTGTCTATGGATGTTCTGTATTATGTAATTCTGTATTATGTTACATGTTTTGTGTTGGACCCCCGGAAGAGTAGCTGCTGCTTTTGTACAGCTAATGGGGATCCTGATAAAATATCTTTATACCTAACCATAAGACCAAGAGGATATTAACCACAGGTCATTATTATCACCCCCAATGCCCCCCTCACACACACACACACGCACACACATACACACGCACACACACACACACACGCACACACACGTACACACATACACACGCACACACACACACAATAAACCCCTTTAGCTTCAATACATTACTAATACATCCTGACACAAACACTAATTAGTCATTAAACTAGTCAAATTAATTAGCTCATCCCACGCCTGTCTCCTCTTTGTTCAGATGAATGGTGAGTCATAATGGTATAATGAGGAGAAATCCAACCGTATTGGCTCATTTATAACCGAATAAGACACATGACTAGTGTCAGAGAAGATGCCAACAGCCACTTATCAGCCAGCTTGTTAAGCTTCCAGTTATTATCTAGTGTTATATTGGGACCATCGTACTGTTACACTGAGACAGACTGGTGTGTTATAATGGGACCATCGTACTGTTACACTGAGACAGACTGATGTGTTATAATGGGACCATCGTACTGTTACACTGAGACAGACTGGTGTGTTATAATGGGACCATCGTACTGTTACAATGAGACAGACTGGTGTGTTATAATGGGACCATCGTACTGTTACACTGAGACAGACTGGTGTTATAATGGGACCATCGTACTGTTACACTGAGACAGACTGGTGTGTTATAATGGGACCATCGTACTGTTACACAGAGACAGACTGGTGTGTTATAATGGGACCATCGTACTGTTACACTGAGACAGACTGGTGTGTTATAATGGGACCATCGTACTGTTACACTGAGACAGACTGGTGTGTTATAATGGGACCATCGTACTGTTACACTGAGACAGACTGGTGTGTTATAATGGGACCATCGTACTGTTACACTGAGACAGACTGGTGTGTTATAATGGGACCATCGTACTGTCACACTGAGACAGACTGATGTGTTATAATGGGACCATCGTACTGTTACACAGAGACAGACTGGTGTGTTATAATGGGACCATCGTACTGTTACACAGAGACAGACTGGTGTGTTATAATGGGACCATCGTACTGTTACACTGAGACAGACTGGTGTGTTATAATGGGACCATCGTACTGTTACACTGAGACAGACTGGTGTTATAATGGGACCATCGTACTGTTATACTGAGACAGACTGGTGTGTTATAATGGGACCATCGTACTGTCACACTGAGACAGACTGGTGTGTTATAATGGGACCATCGTACTGTCACACTGAGACAGACTGGTGTGTTATAATGGGACCATCGTACTGTTACACTGAGACAGACTGGTGTTATAATGGGACCATCGTACTGTTACACTGAGACAGACTGGTGTGTTATAATGGGACCATCGTATTGTTACACTGAGACAGACTGGTGTTATAATGGGACCATCGTACTGTCACACTGAGACAGACTGGTGTGTTATAATGGGAACATCGTACTGTCACACTGAGACAGACTGGTGTGTTATAATGGGACCATCGTACTGTCACACTGAGACAGACTGGTGTGTTATAATGGGACCATCGTACTGTTACACTGAGACAGACTGGTGTTATAATGGGACCATCGTACTGTTACACTGAGACAGACTGGTGTGTTATAATGGGACCATCGTACTGTCACACTGAGACAGACTGGTGTGTTATAATGGGACCATCGTACTGTCACAATGAGACAGACTGGTGTTATAATGGGACCATCGTACTGTTACACTGAGACAGACTGGTGTGTTATAATGGGACCATCGTACTGTCACACTGAGACAGACTGGTGTGTTATAATGGGACCATCGTACTGTTACACTGAGACAGACTGGTGTGTTATAATGGGACCATCGTACTGTTACACAGAGACAGACTGGTGTGTTATAATGGGACCATCGTACTGTTACACTGAGACAGACTGGTGTGTTATAATGGGACCATCGTACTGTTACACTGAGACAGACTGGTGTGTTATAATGGGACCATCGTACTGTCACACTGAGACAGACTGGTGTGTTATAATGGGACCATCGTACTGTTACACTGAGACAGACTGGTGTGTTATAATGGGACCATCGTACTGTCACACTGAGACAGACTGGTGTGTTATAATGGGACCATCGTACTGTCACACTGAGACAGACTGGTGTGTTATAATGGGACCATCGTACTGTCACACTGAGACAGACTGGTGTGTTATAATGGGACCATCGTACTGTTACACTGAGACAGACTGGTGTGTTATAATGGGACCATCGTACTGTCACACTGAGACAGACTGGTGTGTTATAATGGGACCATCATACTGTCACACTGAGACAGACTGGTGTGTTATAATGGGACCATCGTACTGTCACACTGAGACAGACTGGTGTGTTAT
>NC_048571.1:81104795-81114795 GCF_013265735.2 Oncorhynchus mykiss
TGAAATTGTTAGGTTAGATTACTCGTTGGTTATTACTGCAGGGTCGGGAGTAGAAGCACAAGCATTTAGCTACACTCACATTAACATCTGCTAACCACGTGTATGTGACCAATACATTTGATTTGATTTGACGTAACCTGTTGTGGACTTGTGATATGTGTTTATGTTTCTACTGGCCAGAGGGAGCAGGCAACGCAACTTGGGTCAAGATCTGTTTCTTGCTTTGCTCTTAGGAACAGAGCACCATTTGAAAGCAGGGATTTCTGGGGTAGCACTAAGTGGGGAGATGGAGCAATTGAAGTTGAAGATTCCTGGTGTTTGTGACACCCGTCGTTTTGGTGCTTCGCAGACTTGGTGGGGAGACAGAGTCACTATCAGTTATTTCATTTATCCTGTTAGAGCTTTTGTGGCGAATCCACTGAGCTGTTTCAGGTGCAACGTTTATGGTCATGTCGCAGCAGTGTGTAGGAGGGAGATTCCATGATGTGAGAAGTATACAGGAGAGCATGGGACAGAGGATTGTCTAGTTTCACTGGGTAAATTTGTTTGTGTTAACGGTAGGGGGTGCTGGGGGTCTGGTGCCATGTTGCTGCTGGTCAGAAGTTGACAGAGAACACATTCTCATTTACCGCAACAGTTATAGGGGAGAGGAGGGGGGATGTATGAGCCAAATAAGTAAGTGCCATGGGATATTTAGTGACCACAGAGAGTCAGGACACCCATTTAACCTACCATCTGAAAGATGGCACCTCACACAGGACAATGTCCCCAATCACTGCCCTGGGGCATTGGGATCTTTAGTGACCACAGAGAGTCAGGACACCCATTTAACCTACCATCTGAAAGATGGCACCTCACACAGGGCAATGTCCCCAATCACTGCCCTGGGGCATTGGGATCTTTAGTGACCACAGAGAGTCAGGACACCCATTTAACCTACCATCTGAAAGATGGCACCTCACACCGGGCAATGTCCCCAATCACTGCCCTGGGGCATTGGGATCTGTTTTTACACCAGAGGAAAGAGTACCTGGCCCTCCAACACCATCTGGTCTCCCATCCAGGGACCGACCAGGACCAACCCTACTTTGCGTCAGATGCAAGCCAGCAGTGGGATGCAGGGTGGCCTGGTGCAGGAGCCGATAGGGTCAAAGTTGCGGAATGGGGTGGTTAATTTTTAATGAGTATAGGTGGTGTTGTCTAGGGCTATATTTCACTATCCTGGAGAAACAGGACTAATGAAGAGAATTTCATGTAGGTAGGCCGTGACTGGCCTCACACTCCGGTACTGCAGGTGGCGGTGTATGCACCTAACAGTTAGATGCGATCCGCAAACCAAATCGTAGAGAAGAAGAAGAAGACAGTCATTCTGAATGCAGGTTGTGGGTAAATTAAAATTCAATTTGTTGGATATCCCAACTCTGGCTGGATCCCAATAGGAATAACATGAACATAATGTGACTTGCAGGCCTGATGTGGCCTGTAAACGCTGAGTATTAGGGTAAAACTAGGCCTCAAAATAAGGCCTTATGAGATATGTCATGTATTGTCATAAAGATAGTATATTGGAGGTGTGTCTTAGTGGGGGCGTGGCTTTCACTGTCAATATGGATGGGTGAGGGTGGATGGGCGAGGGTGGATGGAGTCCTAGTACACACGAGAACACACATGCACACTCTCTCTGTCTCTCTCGTTTCCTCTCAGTCTCTGTCTCTCTTCACACACACACAGCTTTCTCCCTTCTTAATAAGTCCTGCTCTGTCTGTGTATCTGCCCTCTGATATGTGGACTAACTCCCCCGCCTCAAATTCCCTCCAAATGTCCCAACTCCCTCCAAGCCTTCCAACTGTCTCCTATCTCCTCCAACTCCCTCCAAGCCCTCCAACTGTCTCCTATCTCCTCCAACTCCATCCAAGCCCTCCAACTGTCTCCTATCTCCTCCAACTCCCTCCAAGCCCTCCAACTGTCTCCTATCTTCTCCAACTCTCTCCAAGCCCTCCAACTGTCTCCTATATTTTCCATCTCCTTCCAAGCCCTCCAACTGTCTCCTATATTTTCCATCTCCTTCCAAGCCTTCCAACTGTCTCCAATCTATCTATACACCAACCATTTAATAAGCTCTGTAAACTGTCGGTAAGTAGATGGAGAGCTGGGGAACGTTTTTCAAACTCTAGGGATACTTCCAGAATGGCACACTATTCCCTATATATTGCACTACTTTTGACCAGAGCTCACACATAGTGCAGCCCAAGTGTTCCTGGAGGGAGAGAGAAGTACAAGAAGTATATGTCTCAAGAGAAGTTCTCTCTTTTCGTGCTAATGGCTGGAGCGGAATCAGTGGAATGGTATCAAATAGATCAAACGCATGGTTTCCTTGTGTTTGATGCCATTTCATCCACTCCGTTCCAGACACTGTTATGAGCCGTTCTCCCCTCAGCAGCCTCCACTGCTGTGTACATATTGAAGCTGCAGTACTTTAACTTCATGCCCCTTAACATCCAACTGAACAACTGTGAAAAGGAGTTTCAGTAGTAGACCCTAAAATTGAAAATATCTTCAGAGAACTGCTTTACGTAATTGTCACTGTCGCCCTTCTCTTTTGGAGAACCCGACTCATGACCGCAGAGGCAAAGTGATTTTATTAAAATATATATTTGTTTGAAGGTGCTGTACGTGAATTCGACTTTACGACCCTCAATATCAGCACTGGTTAAACTGTGAGCAGGAGTTTCAGAGATGTGTATATACAGTGCCTGAGGAAACTATCCACATTTTGTGGAAACAATTGTCAACAATCTACAAAGTGGATCTACGAAGTGGAGAAAAAAAAACTCAACATTTTTGAAAATGTAAAAAAATATATATATATAATAAGGAAATACCTTATTTACATCAGTATTCAGATCCTTTGCTAAGAGACTCGAAATTGAGCTCAGGTGCATCCTGTTTCCATTGATCATCCGTGAGATGTTTCTATAACTTGATTTGAGTCCACCTGTGGTATATTAAATTGATTGGACATGATTTGGAAATGCACACAGCTGTACATATAAGGTCCCACAGTTGACAGTGCATGTCAGAGCAAAAACCAAGCCATGATGTTGAAGGAATTGTCCATAGAGCTCTGAGACAGGATTGTGTCGAGGCACAGATCTGTGGAAGGGTTCCAAAACATTTCTGCAGCATTGAAAGTCCCCAAGAACACAGTGAGCCTCTATCATTCTTAAATGGAAGAAGTTTGGAACCACCAAGACTCTTCTTAGAGCTGGCCGCCAAGCTGAGCAATCGGGGAGAAGGGTCTTGGTTAGGGAGGTGATCAAGAACCCGATGGTCACTCAGATAGAGCTCTTCAGTTCCTCTGTGGAGATGGGAGAAACTTCCAGAAGGACAGCCATCTCTCCAGCACTCCACCAATCAGGCCTTTATGGTAGAGTAGTCAGACGGAAGCAACACCTCAGTAAAAGGCACATGACAGCCTGCTTGGAGTTTGCCAAAAGGATTCTCTGGTCTGATGACACCAAGATTCAACTCTTTGGCCTGAATGCCAAGTGTCACGTCTGGAGGAAACCAGGCACTGTCACCTGGCCAATACCATCCCTACGGGGAAGCAGGGTGGTGGCAGCATTATACTGTGGGGATGTTTTTCAACGGCAGGGACTTGTCAGGATCGAGGGAAAGATTAACGGAGCAAAGTACAGAGAGATCCTTGATGAAAACCTGCTCCATAACACTGCTCCTCAGACTGGAGCAAAGGTTCACCTTCCAACAGGACAACATCCCTAAGCACACAGCCAAGACAACGCAGGAGTGGCCCCGGGACAAGTCTCTGAATGTCCTTGAGTAGCCCAGCCAGAGCCCGGACTTGAACCCAATCAAACATCTCTGGAGAGACGTGAAAATAGCTGTTCAGCAATGCTGCCCATCCAAACTGACAGAACTTGAGAGGATCTGCAGAGAAGAATGGGAGGAACTCCTCAAATACAGGCGTGCCAAGCTAGAGGCGTCATACCCAAGAAGACTCTGCTGTTATTGCTGCCAAATGTACTTTTAGAAAGTACTGAGTAAAAGGTCTGAATACCTATGTAAATGTGATATTTCAGTTCTTTATTTGTAATAGATAATGTAAAAAATCTTAAAACCTCTATTTGTTTTGTCATTATGGGATATTGTGTGTAGATTGACGAGGGAAAAATCTATTTAATACATTTTAGAGTAAGGCTGTAACATAACAAAATGTGGAAAAGATCAAGGGGTCTGAATACTTCCCGAAGGCACTGTATTTTGACAAGTAGCTTTAAAATATAATCTTGTGTGTTTTCATCATTTGTAAACAGACTGAGCGGAGAATATTTTTTCACACACACACACACACACACACACACACACACACACAAAAAGACAACACAAACACCACCCCCCCCCCCCCTTCTCTCTCTCTCTCTCTCTCTTTCTCTCTTACACACAGTGCCAAGGGAGGTGGAGTTAAGGTACAGGCGGGGACTGTTTAGGAGCGAGCCACACTCTTGTGACATTAATCACAACTATCTCTCCTCTCCCAAACTCTTCCTGCTAGCCTTAGCCCCGACTGCCACTATCAATTAACTCTGCCAACCTCAATCTCCTTAAGCAAGATATTCCCACACACAAGCATCCATATGCGAGCACGATAACACACAAACACATACAAGAACACACACCTGCTCCATAATTATGAGGAGAAGGAGGCATGAGTAATATGCTAATCACATCCATTGTGTTTTAATCCAGCTGATTATGGAGCTGAGTTGATGTGTTTACTATCCATTTCCCCGTTGAAACACACACACACACACACACACACACACGTTACGTTGTGGTAGTCCGTCATATCTAATGATGACTTCCACTTCTAAGTTAACGATGAATACTTTGGTGACACACGGACACCTCACAGTGTATACAATAATAAGGAGTATTTGTCTGGGGTTATTTGGTCATTAGCAACAAGAGAGAGTATAGAATGCTTTAACTCCTTCCCTTCACACAGAGCCTATACTATACCCTGTAGTATAGCCTATACTATACCCTTAATATACTATACCCCGTAGTATACTATACCCTGTAGTATAGCCTATACTATACCCTTAATATACTATACCCTGTAGTATAGCCTATACTATACCCTGTAGTATAGCCTATACTATACCCTTAATATACTATACCCTGTAGTATACCCTTAATATACTATACCCTGTAGTATAGCCTATACTATACCCTGTAGTATAGCCTATACTATACCCTGTAGTATAGCCTATACTATACCCTGTAGTATAGCCTATACTATACCCTTAATATACTATACCCTGTAGTATACCCTTAATACCCTTAATATACTATACCCTGTTGTATACCCTGTAGTATACCTGTAATATATTATACCCTGTAGTATACCCTGTATACTATACCCTGCATTATACCCTTAATATACTATACCCTTAATATATTATACACAGTAGTATACCCTGTAGTATACCCTTGATATAATATACCCTGCATTATACCCTTAATATACTATACCCTGCATTATACCCTTAATATACTATACCCTGCATTATACCCTTAATATACTATGCCCTGTAGTACACCCTGTATATACGCTATACTATACCCTGTAATATACCCTTAATATACTATAACCTGTATACTGTATACTCTACCCTGTAGTATACCCTGTATATAGTGTACCCTGTATATACTATACCCTGCACTATACCCTGTATATACTATAACCTGTAGTATAGCATGTACTATACCATGTACCCTGTATATACTATACCCTGTATATACTGTACCCTGTATACCCTGTATATACTATACCCTGTAGGGTACCCTGTATATACTATACCCTGTAGTACATTGCATTATGCATTGCAGTCACCAGGGAAGCCACAGCCCAGGGAAGCCACAGAGAAGCCACAGCCCAGAGAAGCCACAGCCCAGTGAAACCACAGCCCAGTGAAACCACAGCCACAGAGAAGCCACAGAGAAGAGAAGCCACAGCCCAGAGAAGCCACAGCCCAGAGAAGCCACAGCCACAGAGAAGCCACAGCCCAGATAAGCCACAGCCCAGAGAAGCCACAGCCCAGAGAAGCCACAGAGAAGAGAAGCCACAGCCCAGAGAAGCCACAGCCCAGTGAAGCCACAGAGAAGAGAAGCCACAGCCCAGTGAAGCCACAGAGAAGAGAAGCCACAGCCCAGTGAAGCCACAGAGAAGAGAAGCAACAGCCCAGAGAAGCCACAGCCCAGGGAAGCCACAGAGAAGAGAAGCCACAGCCCAGGGAAGCCACAGCCCAGAGAAGCCACAGCCACAGAGAAGCCACAGCCACAGAGAAGCCACAGAGAAGTCACAGAGAAGCCACAGCCACAGAGAAGCCACAGCCCAGAGAAGCCACAACCCAGAGAAGCCACAGCCACAGAGAAGCCACAGCCACAGAGAAGCCACAGCCCAGAGAAGCCACAGCCACAGAGAAGCCACAGCCACAGAGAAGCCACAGCCCAGAGAAGCCACAGCCCAGAGAAGCCACAGCCCAGAGAAGCCACAGCCCAGAGAAGCCACAGCCACAGAGAAGCCACAGCCCAGAAAAGCCACAGCCCAGGGAAGCCACAGCCCAGAGAAGCCACAGCCCAGAGAATCCACAGAGAAGAGAAGCCACAGCCCAGAGAAGCCACAGAGAAGAGAAGCCACAGCCCAGAGAAGCCACAGCCACAGAGAAGCCACAGCCCAGAGAAGCCACAGCCCAGAAAAGCCACAGCCCAGGGAAGCCACAGCCCAGGGAAGCCACAGCCCAGGGAAGCCACAGAGAAGAGAAGCCACAGCCCAGAGAAGCCACAGAGAAGAGAAGCCACAGCCCAGAGAAGCCACAGCCCAGAGAAGCCACAGCCACAGAGAAGCCACAGCCCAGAGAAGCCACAGCCCAGAGAAGCCACAGCCCAGAGAAGCCACAGCCCAGAGAAGCCACAGAGAAGAGAAGCCACAGCCCAGTGAAGCCACAGAGAAGAGAAGCCACAGCCCAGTGAAGCCACAGAGAAGAGAAGCCACAGCCCAGAGAAGCCACAGCCCAGGGAAGCCACAGAGAAGAGAAGCCACAGCCCAGAGAAGCCACAGCCCAGAGAAGCCACAGCCACAGAGAAGCCACAGCCCAGAGACGCCACAGCCCAGGGAAGCCACAGCCCAGGGAAGCCACAGAGAAGAGAAGCCACAGCACAGAGAAGCAACAGCCCACGGAAGCCACAGCCCAGGGAAGCCACAGCCCAGAGAAGCCACAGCCCAGAGAAGCCACAGCCCAGGGAAGCCACAGAGAAGAGAAGCCACAGCCCAGGGAAGCCACAGCCCAGAGAAGCCACAGCCACAGAGAAGCCACAGCCCAGAGAAGCCGCAGCCCAGAGAAGCCACAGAGAAGAGAAGCCACAGCCCAGGGAAGCCACAGAGAAGAGAAGCCACAGCCCAGAGAAGCCACAGCCACAGAGAAGCCACAGCCACAGAGAAGCCACAGCCCAGAGAAGCCACAGCCCAGAGAAGCCACAGCCCAGAGAAGCCACAGCCCAGAGAAGCCACAGCCACAGAGAAGCCACAGCCACAGAGAAGCCACAGCCCAGAGAAGCCACAGCCCAGGGAAGCCACAGCCCAGGGAAGCCACAGAGAAGAGAAGCCACAGCACAGAGAAGCCACAGCCCAGGGAAGCCACAGCCCAGGGAAGCCACAGACAAGAGAAGCCAAAGCACAGAGAATCCACAGCCCAGAGAAGCCACAGCCCAAGGAAGCCACAGCCATGGGAAGCCACAGCCCAGGGAAGCCACAAAGAAGAGAAGCCACAGCCACAGAGAAGCCACAGAGAAGAGAAGCCACAGCCACAGAGAAGTCACAGCCCAGAGAAGCCACGGCCCAGAGAAGCCACAGCCCAGAGAAGCCACAGCCCAGAGAAGCCACAGCCCAGCGAAGCCACAGCCCAGAGAAGCCACAGCCCAGAGAAGCCACAGAGAAGAGAAGCCACAGCCCAGAGAAGCCACAGAGAAGAGAAGGCAGAACAGATGATAGTGTTAAGAGTGTGATTATTGGAAAAGGAGCCAGGCTGGTGACGCTTGTCCTCAAAAACAGGTGTAGCCCAAATTACACTGTTCCCTAGGTAGTATGCTATTTTTCAAAATTAGCGGACTATGTAGGGAATACGGTGCCATTTGGTCAGCAGCCGTTAAAGATGGATCATGTACACAATTATCCTCTAAATTGTCTCAGTAAATCACCACCTGCTCCTATCCTCTCTCTGTCTGTCTTGTCTCCTCTGCAGCTGCATGGGTTCCTCCTCCCTCCCTTCCTTCTTCCCTTGCTTCCTCCCTCCCTCGCTGATTCACTGAACAATCTTGGAACTGAACATCCTCAGTGGGAGAGAGAGAACAAATTAGGTAGACAGAATGAGAGAGCGAGAAGGGGGGAGAATTCTGACTGAGAGAATACAGAGAGAGAGCGAGAGAGAGGGAGAGAGAGAGAGAGATGAATATACTGAGAGAGAGAGAGAGAGAGAGAGAGAGAGAGAGAGAGAGAGAGAGATGAGTGTACTGAGAGAGAGAGCACGTACTGAGAGATAGAGAGAGAATTAGAGAGAGAGATGAGTTTACTCAGAGAGAAAGCACGCACTGAAAGAGAGAGAGAGAGAACTAGAGAGAGAGAGGGAGAGAGAGAGATGAGTGTACTGAGAGAGAGAGCACGTACTGAGAGATAGAGAGAGAGAGAGAGAGAGAGAGAGAGAGAGAGAGAGAGAGGGGTGTAATACTGAGTGAAAGAGATGGTGTACAGATAGAGAGAGAACACTGTGTCAGCCCCAAAATTGACCCAGTCAACATGGCCCTCTCTCCCCAGAGTCTGGCAGCAGTAAAATGTTCTCAGATAACCTAGAGACAATTCATTTCTAAATGGTGTAGTTGTACTGTCAGTCACTCTACTCCCCTAAACATGTGAAGTGCTGGCATTTTTATTACATGTATTACATTTATTTTACCTTTATCTAACCAGGCAAGTCAGTTAGGAACAAATTCTTATTTTACAATGAGGGCCTACACCTGCCAAACCTGGACGACTGAGATGCATGTGCCTTAGACCACCGAGCTACTCGGGAGCCCAGACGCTACCAGACTTGATTGAACAAGTCATAATCACGCTGTACATAACTAAAACTGGCACAAAGCTTCAGAGACAAAAAAAAAAGACAATTAATGAATCTATTCACTTGAGTGAAGTATTTGATCTATTGCATTGTGGGTCACCATGAGTAGCCAGCCACGTTTGATCAGCCTCTGGCACATCATTTTACTGGCTATATAGGAAGTGGTCTTGTCATTTTTACTGATTGTACTGCACTTGAAGCCTTTCAAAGTGTTATTTGAACCTGACTAGGCAAGGCACTGTTTGCCGGGAAATGACCTTTCTCTCTGTTACAGTGTGATAGAGAAATAGCCCTTAGAAGTGTTACACCTCTCTTCATGGTATCCAAAGCCTAAGTCTTTTGCTTTCAACTGCAGCTAAACCAATTTGGGAGCGTGTGTCCTTCTCCCACTTCTTACATGTCCACGCATTCTTACATACATTCACTTATAGAATGGAAAAAATGTATAGACTGCTCAGAGGTACTCTGTCAATTTGGGAGAATTTCCTTCTCCAACTTCCATAAACCCAGATATCTATCGCAGATAGAAGGGACCTGTATAGACTTACTGACAGGAAAGGCCCATAAAGGTGAGTATGGCTATTTAAAGGTTTTATTCCACATGTTCCTTCCAAGAAATGAAGAGGTTCTCTTTTATGAGGACCACAACATTGTTCCATTCTACATAGATAAATCAATAGGCCTTCAGCTAAAGGCTGAATTTTCTCTTCCCGTTACCAATCATCCAGACAGCGTTTTTATCGAAGAAGAAATAGTCTTATTTATGTATCTTTCTTTGTAAACTTTCTATTGAACCAATGTGA